>NC_134828.1:47776883-47848144 GCF_004210375.1 Tachypleus tridentatus | reverse complement strand
AAAAAGAGTTTTTTTACACTTGTAATAAAGTATAAAAGAAACCACTGCTTTAGGTGTTAAATTAGAAACATCGTATTGAAAAAGGGATTAATCCTTTTTTTAATTTATTGACAATTGATGTCTCTGCATCATTTCTTCTATGATTGTGGTTCATATCCTTTCCGTCGCACAATCGCTGCTGACACGATCACAGCTTTTCATACCATTCCTGTGACCGTGTTCGGCTATCCTACACATTCATTTAGGTTGTTCCCACAACAAAATCTTTCAATCCGTATTTTACTCGTCATCCTTCTTTACACAAAAAAACACTGTCATATCTTTGAGATTGCGATATGAAAAAAAATATCAATTCATCACAACAGTTGAAAGTTGACAGTATATATGTGTGATTTTCTTATAGCAAAGCCACATCAGTCTATATGCTGACCGTACGTCTTTGTTGGAACAAATTGTCAAGCAATCTTTTAAATCTATCCCTAGAATCCAACTTTCACGAAACCTAGCTTCAAAAAATGTATTCCATGTATTGAAGAATCACGAGAAGGCAGTTACAGCCACATTCTGTACACCACAATTTCATTTTCTATGCCCATATTCTAAATGGAAGTGTAAAGATCAGTGAGTTAGGAAGGTACTAGAAACATTATTCAGTGTTTAGTAGAATTACTGCAGGAAAACCTAGCTCTTATACTCCTACTCTAAAAAATTTTCTGGAGAATCTCAACTAAAGATTGGCACGGGGAAGAATATTTACAATAACATTTAATCTACTTACATCAGTATAAGAGTCGATAAGGTTTCTTTTTTTTTATTGACGGTAGACAGAAATACATCTTTAGATTTTATCGTGCTAAGTTATCCGAAAGCAAAATAATGAGAACACGTCTTCATTTGCATTTCAGCGGGAGATATAAAACTTTAAATATTATTCTAAAGAAAACAGAAACAATACGTTAACACTTCATCTTGACAGAAGAAATTTATGAATGCAGTCAATACGTGCAGTGAAAGACTGCAAGTGTCTCGAAGGAAGTTGAGATGATGGGGGAATTGGTGGTTTTTTCATTATATTTGAAAATCTACTATATTACTTCAGTTCCATGATTGCAATTAAACATTTTTATCAAATGCAAATGATGCATATACTGCAGATTTGCACCCCAACTTCTGTTTGTATTTCAGATGAATATTATAGAGAGTGTAAGCACGTGATTTGGTTTCCAGGAAAGTCGGTAATTTGTTTATCTCATATTTCACCCGTAGTTCCAGAAACTTTTAACGAGAAATCCTCTGATAATATGTATCTAAAACAACAATGTCTAAGGCGTAACTTGTCATAAATTAGTTAGAGACTTCCATAGCGCTCGAGATCAACTGTCGCATATCGCGAATTACGATGTTTGTTCAGCATATTTAAATTTTTAACGATACACCGTTTTACGTGATAGCAAATTTGCTATCGTAACCCATTTCTTAATAAACTGAGTTATGCTCACGCTAATTTCACAAATTGTTTTTTTGCTGAATTATTGTGATATAGTTTCAAGATCAATGGAGTTAACCGCATTTTATACTTCACAAACTAAATACTAACAGGAATATTTATGTTTTTTGTGTAAGGATTGAATAGAAATGTTTGTTTATTTAACATACGTCACATCTGGCATTATATAAAAATAAACGCTCCTATTTCTTGAAATTATTAATGGCGAGGTTCAATTTTAGAAGAAAATTTAAGTTTTTCCTATTTCTCTGATTGTTCAGACCGCAAGTTGAACCTGCAAATCGTCAAAGAAAAGTCTATTTTCCTATGATAAAAGATTTTAAAGTAAAGTAGAAAATGCCATAAAACTTTTTATGCTCTCTTCTTAGAGAGATTCAATTTTTTTCCAATGTAACATACGAGTAGGGGTTATTTTATATCATGACACCGAATTTTAGGCGTTCCTACTTTAGAAATGCTAATTTGAGAAAGTAAGTTCAACAAGCGTCATCTGACCTACTGCCTTTATTAAAACAACGAAATCAACAGTTATTAGTATAAAACACTCACAGATGATAATTTAATTTTAGCCTTTACCCTAACGAAGCCCGCATGACCTGAATAATATAACTGGTCTACTGAAAAGGACTACGGACATTATTACTGAAAGACGATGCTGTCGAAACTAAACTTGTACTTGAATAAACCTGAAAAATTAAACATTCATTTGGAACCGTTAAGTGTAACGTCAGTTTGTTGAAACGGAACGGACTTTCTTGTGCAATATTGCTTAACATTACGAAATTCCTGAATTCTCCATATCTTTAAATACTGCGACGGTGCTAGCGGCTTCAGTTAGCGTTTTTCCATTTTCAATGAAACATCATTTCTCAATACCAGTGTATAAATAATCACACGTTAATTAATAATAATCGAACAAAACGTATGGTGTTGTAAATAACGAATATTTTCTGAAACTGTGTTGGCACACAGTCTTGTTGTGAATTTATGCGTCGCAAATTCTGCGTTTATCTGAGATTCACCTAAATTATAAAACATGTGGCAGTTGTTTCATGTTAAATTGGTAACAAACGCTTTTGCCTTGTTCTCCTTGTCCCACCAAAAAGATTCTCCTTCGAAATATTTTACCCACATTTCTTGTTCATCTGATATGTGGCATAATAAAGAAAGAATGGCAGCGGTGGGATTCGAACCCACGCCCTTTCGGACTGGTGCCTTAAACCAGCGCCTTAGACCGCTCGGCCACACTACCTTGTATATATTTTTCTACACATTTGAAAAAAGAGTTTTTTACAAGTTGAAAACCTTTTATATGTATATATCTCAATATTCACTTAATTTCCACATTCAACATACTGTATTCTGTTAAGAAACACACTTGTAATAAAGTATAAAAGAAACCACTGCTTTTAGGTGTTAAATTAGAAACACGTATTGAAAGGGATTAATCCTTTTTTTAACTTATTGACACTGATGTCTCGCATCATTTCTTTATGATTGTGGTTCATATCCTTTCCGTCGCAACGCTGCTGACACGATCACAGCTTTTCATACCACTCTGTGACCGTGTTCGGCTATCCTACACATTCATTTAGGTTGTCTCCCACAACAAAATCTTTCAATCCGTATTTTACTCGTCATCCTTCTTACACAAAACACTGTCATATCTTGAGATTGCGATATGAAAAAAAATATCAATTCATCACAACAGTGGTGCTGACAGTATATATGTGTGATTTTCTTATAGCAAAGCCACATCAGTCTATATGCTGACCGTACGTCTTTGTTGGAACAAATTGTCAAGCAATCTTTTAAATCTATCCCTAGAATCCAACTTTCACGAAACCTAGCTTCAAAAAATGTATTCCATGTATTGAAGAATCACGAGAAGGCAGTTACAGCCACATTCTGTACACCACAATTTCATTTTCTATGCACATATTCTAAATGGAAGTGTAAAGATCAGTGAGTTTGGGAAGGTACTAGAAACATTATTCAGTGTTTAGTAGAATTACTGCAGGAAAACCTCGCTCTTATACTTACTCTAAAAAAATTTTCTGGAGAATCTCAACCAAAGATTGGCACGGGGAAGAATATTTACAATAACATTTAATCTACTTACATCAGTATAAGAGTCGATAAGGTTTTCTTTTTTTTTTTATTGACGGTAGACAGAAATATATCTTTAGATTTTATCGTGCTAGTTATCCGAAAGCAAAATAATGAGAACACGTCTTCATTTGCATTTCAGCGGGAGATATAAAACTTTAAATATTATTCTAAAGAAAACAGAAACAATACGTTAACACTTCATCTTGACAAAAGAAATTCATGAATGCAGTCAATACGTGCAGTGAAAGACTTAGTGTCTCGAAGGAAGTTGAGGATGATAAATGCTTATTTGGTCTGGAATTAATTTGAAAATTTTTCATATATTTGAAAATCTACTATATTACTTCAGTTCCATGATTGCAATTAAACATTTTTATCAAATGCAAATGATGCATATACTGCAGATTTGCACCCCAACTTCTGTTTGTATTTCAGATGAATATTATAGAGAGTGTAAGCACGTGATTTGGTTTCCCAGGAAAGTCGGTAATTTGTTTATCTCATATTTCAATTGTAGTTCCAGAAAACGTTTTAACGAGAAATCCTCTGATAATATGTATCTAAAACAACAATGTCTAAGGCGTAACTTGTCATAAATTAGTTAGAGACTTCCATAGCGCTCGAGATCAACTGTCGCATATCGCGAATTACAATGTTTGTTCAGCATATTTTATTTTTAACGATACACCGTTTTACGTGATAGCAAATTTGCTATCGTAACCCATTTCTTAATAAACTGAGTTATGCTCACGCTAATTTCACAAATTGTTTTTTTGCTGATTCATTGTGATATAGTTTCAAGATCAATAGAGTTAACTGCATTTTTATACTTCACAAACTAAATACTAACAGGAATATTTATGTTTTTTGTGTAAGGATTGAATAGAAATGTTTGTTTAGTTTAACATACGTCACATCTGGCATTATATAAAAATAAACGCTCCTATTTCTTGAAATTATTAATGGCGAGGTTCAATTTTAGAAGAAAATTTAAGTTTTTCCTATTTCTCTGATTGTTCAGACCGCAAGTTGAACCTGCAAATCGTCAAAGAAAAGTCTATTTTCCTATGATAAAAGATTTTAAAGTAAAGTAGAAAATGCCATAAACTTTTTATGCTCTTTCTTGAGAGATTCAATTCATTTTTTCCAATGTAACATACGAGTTGGGGTTATTTTATATCATGACACCGAATTTTAGGCGTTCCTACTTTAGAAATGCTAATTTGAGAAAGTAAGTTCAACAAGCGTCATCTGACCTACTGCCTTTATTAAAACAAAGAAATCAACAGTTATTAGTATAAAACACTCACAGATGATAATTTAATTTTAGCCTTTACCCTAACGAAGCCCGCATGACCTGAATAATATAACTGGTCTACTGAAAAGGACTACGGACATTATTACTGAAAGACGATGCTGTCGAAACTAAACTTGTACTTGAATAAACCTGAAAAATTAAACATTCATTTGGAACCGTTAAGTGTAACGTCAGTTTGTTGAAACGGAACGGACTTTCTTGTGCAATATTGCTTAATATTACGAAATTCCCGGAATTCTCCATATCTTTAAATACTGCGACGGTGCTAGCGGCTTCATTTAGCGTTTTTCCATTTTCAATGAAACATCATTTCTCAATACTCAGTGTATAAATAATCACACGTTAATTAATAATAATCGAACAAAACGTATGGTGTTGTAAATAACGAATATTTTCTGAAACTGTGTTGGCACACAGTCTTGTTGTGAATTCTATGCGTCGCAAATTCTGCGTTTATCTGAGATTCACCTAAATTATAAAACATGTGGCAGTTGTTTCATGTTAAATTGGTAACAAACGTTTTGCCTTGTTCTCCTTGTCCCACCAAAAAAGATTCTCCTTCGAAATATTTTACCCACATTTTGTTCATCTGATATGTGGCATAATAAAGAAAGAATGGCAGCGGTGGATTCAAACCCACGCCCTTTCGGACTGGTGCCTTAAACCAGCGCCTTAGACCGCTTCGGCCACACTATCTTGTATATATATTTTTCTACACATTTGAAAAAGAGTTTTTTTACAAGTTGAAAACCTTTTATATGTATATATCTCAATATTCACTTAATTTCCACATTCAACATACTGTATTCTGTTAAGAAACACACTTGTAATAAAGTATAAAAGAAACCACTGCTTTTAGGTGTTAAATTAGAAACACGTATTGAAAGGGATTAATCCTTTTTTAACTTATTGACACTGATGTCTCGCATCATTTCTTTATGATTGTGGTTCATATCCTTTCCGTCGCAATCGCTGCTGACACGATCACAGCTTTTCATACCATTCTGTGACCGTGTTCGGCTATACTACACATTCATTTAGGTTGTCTCCCACAACAAAATCTTTTCAATCCGTATTTTACTCGTCATCCTTCTTTACACAAAACACTGTCATATCTTGAGATTGCGATATGAAAAAAATATCAATTCATCACAACAGTGGTGCTGACAGTATATATGTGTGATTTTCTTATAGCAAAGCCACATCAGTCTATATGCTGACCGTACGTCTTTGTTGGAACAAATTGTCAAGCAATCTTTTAAATCTATCCCTAGAATCCAACTTTCACGAAACCTAGCTTCAAAAAATGTATTCCATGTATTGAAGAATCACGAGAAGGCAGTTACAGCCACATTCTGTACACCACAATTTCATTTTCTATGCCCATATTCTAAATGGAAGTGTAAAGATCAGTGATTTAGGGAAGGTACTAGAAACATTATTCAGTGTTTAGTAGAATTACTGCAGGAAAACCTGCTCTTATACTTACTCTAAAAAATTTTCTGGAGAATCTCAACTAAAGATTGGCACGGGGAAGAATATTTACAATAACATTTAATCTACTTACATCAGTATAAGAGTCGATAAGGTTTTCTTTTTTTTATTGACGGTAGACAGAAATATATCTTTAGATTTTATCGTGCTAGTTATCCGAAAGCAAAATAATGAGAACACGTCTTCATTTGCATTTCAGCGGGAGATATAAAACTTTTAAATATTATTCTAAAGAAAACAGAAACAATACGTTAACACTTCATCTTGACAAAAGAAATCTATGAATGCAGTCAATACGTGCAGTGAAAGACTGCAAGTGTCTCGAAGGAAGTTGAGGATGATAAATGCTTATTTGGGTCTGGAATTAATTTGAAAATCTACTACTATATTACTTCAGTTCCATGATTGCAATTAAACATTTTATCAAATGCAAATGATGCATATACCGCAGATTTGCACCCCAACTTCTGTTTGTATTTCAGATGAATATTATAGAGAGTGTAAGCACGTGATTTGGTTTTCCAGGAAAGTCGGTAATTTGTTTATCTCATATTTCAATTCGCAGTTCCAGAAACTTTTTAACGAGAAATCCTCTGATAATATGTATCTAAAACAACAATGTCTAAGGCGTAACTTGTCATAAATTAGTTAGAGACTTCCATAGCGCTCGAGATCAACTGTCGCATATCGCGAATTACAATGTTTGTTCAGCATATTTAAATTTTAACGATACACCGTTTTACGTGATAGCAAATTTGCTATCGTAACCCATTTCTTAATAAACTGAGTTATGCTCACGCTAATTTCACAAATTGTTTTTTGCTGATTCATTGTGATATAGTTTCAAGATCAATGGAGTTAACCGCATTTTATACTTCACAAACTAAATACTAACAGGAATATTTATGTTTTTGTGTAAGGATTGAATAGAAATGTTTGTTTATTTAACATACGTCACATCTGGCATTATATAAAAATAAACGCTCCTATTTCTTGAAATTATTAATGGCGAGGTTCAATTTTAGAAGAAAATTTAAGTTTTTCCTATTTCTCTGATTGTTCAGACCGCAAGTTGAACCTGCAAATCGTCAAAGAAAAGTCTATTTTCCTATGATAAAAGATTTTAAAGTAAAGTAGAAAATGCCATAAAACTTTTTATGCTCTCTTTCTTGAGAGATTCAATTCTTTTTTTTCCAATGTAACATACGAGTAGGGGTTATTTTATATCATTACACCGAATTTTAGGCGTTCCTACTTTAGAAATGCTAATTTGAGAAAGTAAGTTCAACAAGCGTCATCTGACCTACTGCCTTTATTAAAACAACGAAATCAACAGTTATTAGTATAAAACACTCACAGATGATAATTTAATTTTAGCCTTTACCCTAACGAAGCCCGCATGACCTGAATAATATAACTGGTCTACTGAAAAGGACTACGGACATTATTACTGAAAGACGATGCTGTCGAAACTAAACTTGTACTTGAATAAACCTGAAAAATTAAACATTCATTTGGAACCGTTAAGTGTAACGTCAGTTTGTTGAAACGGAACGGACTTTCTTGTGCAATATTGCTTAACATTACGAAATTCCCGGAATTCTCCATATCTTTAAATACTGCGACGGTGCTAGCGGCTTCTCAGTTAGCGTTTTTCCATTTTCAATGAAACATCATTTCTCAATACTCAGTGTATAAATAATCACACGTTAATTAATAATAATCGAACAAAACGTATGGTGTTGTAAATAACGAATATTTTGTGAAACTGTGTTGGCACACAGTCTTGTTGTGAATTCTATGCGTCGCAAATTCTGCGTTTATCTGAGATTCACCTAAATTATAAAACATGTGGCAGTTTTTTCATGTTAAATTGGTAACAAACGCTTTTGCCTTGTTCTCCTTGTCCCACCAAAAGATTCTCCTTCGAAATATTTAACCCACATTTCTTGTTCATCTGATATGTGGCATAATAAAGAAAGAATGGCAGCGGTGGGATTCGAACCCACGCCCTTTCGGACTGGTGCCTTAAACCAGCGCCTTAGACCGCTCGGCCACACTACCTTGTATATATTTTTCTACACATTTGAAAAAAGAGTTTTTTACAAGTTGAAAACCTTTTATATGTATATATCTCAATATTCACTTAATTTCCACATTCAACATACTGTATTCTGTTAAGAAACACACTTGTAATAAAGTATAAAAGAAACCACTGCTTTTAGGTGTTAAATTAGAAACACGTATTGAAAGGGATTAATCCTTTTTTTAACTTATTGACACTGATGTCTCGCATCATTTCTTCATGATTGTGGTTCATATCCTTTCCGTCGCAACGCTGCTGACACGATCACAGCTTTTCATACCATTCTGTGACCGTGTTCGGCTATACTACACATTCATTTAGGTTGTCTCCCACAACAAAATCTTTCAATCCGTATTTTACTCGTCATCCTTCTTTACACAAAACACTGTCATATCTTGGAGATTGCGATATGAAAAAAAATATCAATTCATCATAACAGTGGTGCTGACAGTATATATGTGCGATTTTTTTATAGCAAAGCCACATTAGTCTATATGCTGACCGTACGTCTTTGTTGGAACAAATTGTCAAGGAATCTTTTAAATCTATCCCTAGAATCCAACTTTCACGAAACCTAGCTTCAAAAAAATGTATTCCATGTATTGAAGAATCACGAGAAGGCAGTTACAGCCACATTCTGTACACCACAATTTCATTTTCTATGCACATATTCTAAATGGAAGTGTAAAGATCAGTGAGTTAGGAAGGTACTAGAAACATTATTCAGTGTTTAGCAGAATTACTGCAGGAAAACCTCGCTCTTATACTTACTCTAAAAATTTTCTGAAGAATCTCAACTAAAGATTGGCACGGGGAAGAATATTTACAATAACATTTAATCTACTTACATCAGTATAAGAGTCGATAAGGTTTTTTTTTTTTTTATTGACGGTAGACAGAAATATATCTTTAGATTTTATCGTGCTAGTTATCCGAAAGCAAAATAATGAGAACACGTCTTCATTTGCATTTCAGCGGGAGATATAAAACTTTTAAATATTATTCTAAAGAAAACAGAAACAATACGTTAACACTTCATCTTGACAAAAGAAATCTATGAATGCAGTCAATACGTGCAGTGAAAGACTGCAAGTGTCTCGAAGGAAGTTGAGGATGATAAATGCTTATTTGGGTCTGGAATTAATTTGAAAATCTACTACTATATTACTTCAGTTCCATGATTGCAATTAAACATTTTATCAAATGCAAATGATGCATATACCGCAGATTTGCACCCCAACTTCTGTTTGTATTTCAGATGAATATTATAGAGAGTGTAAGCACGTGATTTGGTTTCCCAGGAAAGTCGGTAATTTGTTTATCTCATATTTCAATTCGCAGTTCCAGAAACTTTTAACGAGAAATCCTCTGATAATATGTATCTAAAACAACAATGTCTAAGGCGTAACTTGTCATAAATTAGTTAGAGACTTCCATAGCGCTCGAGATCAACTGTCGCATATCGCGAATTACAATGTTTGTTCAGCATATTTTAATTTTAACGATACACCGTTTTACGTGATAGCAAATTTGCTATCGTAACCCATTTCTTAATAAACTGAGTTATGCTCACGCTAATTTCACAAATTGTTTTTTTGCTGATTCATTGTGATATAGTTTCAAGATCAATGGAGTTAACCGCATTTTATACTTCACAAACTAAATACTAACAGGAATATTTATGTTTTTGTGTAAGGATTGAATAGAAATGTTTGTTTATTTAACATACGTCACATCTGGCATTATATAAAAATAAACGCTCCTATTTCTTGAAATTATTAATGGCGAGGTTCAATTTTAGAAGAAAATTTAAGTTTTTCCTATTTCTCTGATTGTTCAGACCGCAAGTTGAACCTGCAAATCGTCAAAGAAAAGTCTATTTTCCTATGATAAAAGATTTTAAAGTAAAGTAGAAAATGCCATAAAACTTTTTATGCTCTCTTTCTTGAGAGATTCAATTCTTTTTTCCAATGTAACATACGAGTAGGGGTTATTTTATATCATGACACCGAATTTTAGGCGTTCCTACTTTAGAAATGCTAATTTGAGAAAGTAAGTTCAACAAGCGTCATCTGACCTACTGCCTTTATTAAAACAACGAAATCAACAGTTATTAGTATAAAACACTCACAGATGATAATTTAATTTTAGCCTTTACCCTAACGAAGCCCGCATGACCTGAATAATATAACTGGTCTACTGAAAAGGACTACGGACATTATTACTGAAAGACGATGCTGTCGAAACTAAACTTGTACTTGAATAAACCTGAAAAATTAAACATTCATTTGGAACCGTTAAGTGTAACGTCAGTTTGTTGAAACGGAACGGACTTTCTTGTGCAATATTGCTTAACATTACGAAATTCCCGGAATTCTCCATATCTTTAAATACTGCGACGGTGCTAGCGGCTTCTCAGTTAGCGTTTTTCCATTTTCAATGAAACATCATTTCTCAATACTCAGTGTATAAATAATCACACGTTAATTAATAATAATCGAACAAAACGTATGGTGTTGTAAATAACGAATATTTTGTGAAACTGTATTGGCACACAGTCTTGTTGTGAATTCTATGCGTCGCAAATTCTGCGTTTATCTGAGATTCACCTAAATTATAAAACATGTGGCAGTTGTTTCATGTTAAATTGGTAACAAACGCTTTTGCCTTGTTCTCCTTGTCCCACCAAAAAGATTCTCCTTCGAAATATTTTACCCACATTTCTTGTTCATCTGATATGTGGCATAATAAAGAAAGAATGGCAGCGGTGGATTCAAACCCACGCCCTTTCGGACTGGTGCCTTAAACCAGCGCCTTAGACCGCTCGGCCACACTACCTTGTATATATTTTTCTACACATTTGAAAAAAGAGTTTTTTTACAAGTTGAAAACCTTTTATATGTATATATCTCAATATTCACTTAATTTCCACATTCAACATACTGTATTCTGTTAAGAAACACACTTGTAATAAAGTATAAAAGAAACCACTGCTTTTAGGTGTTAAATTAGAAACACGTATTGAAAGGGATTAATCCTTTTTTTTAACTTATTGACACTGATGTCTCGCATCATTTCTTCATGATTGTGGTTCATATCCTTTCCGTCGCAACGCTGCTGACACGATCACAGCTTTTCATACCATTCTGTGACCGTGTTCGGCTATACTACACATTCATTTAGGTTGTCTCCCACAACAAAATCTTTCAATCCGTATTTTACTCGTCATCCTTCTTTACACAAAACACTGTCATATCTTGAGATTGCGATATGAAAAAAAATATCAATTCATCATAACAGTGGTGCTGACAGTATATATGTGCGATTTTTTTATAGCAAAGCCACATTAGTCTATATGCTGACCGTACGTCTTTGTTGGAACAAATTGTCAAGGAATCTTTTAAATCTATCCCTAGAATCCAACTTTCACGAAACCTAGCTTCAAAAAATGTATTCCATGTATTGAAGAATCACGAGAAGGCAGTTACAGCCACATTCTGTACACCACAATTTCATTTTCTATGCACATATTCTAAATGGAAGTTTAAAGATCACTGAGTTAGGAAGGTACTAGAAACATTATTCAGTGTTTAGCAGAATTACTGCAGGAAAACCTCGCTCTTATACTTACTCTAAAAATTTTCTGGAGAATCTCAACTAAAGATTGGCACGGGGAAGAATATTTACGATAACATTTAATCTACTTACATCAGTATAAGAGTCGATAAGGTTTTCTTTTTTTTTATTGGCGGTAGACAGAAATATATCTTTAGATTTTATCGTGCTAGTTATCCGAAAGCAAAATAATGAGGACACGTCTTCATTTGTATTTCAGCGGGAGATATAAAACTTTTAAATATTATTCTAAAGAAAACAGAAACAATACGTTAACACTTCATCTTGACAAAAGAAATCTATGAATGCAGTCAATACGTGCAGTGAAAGACTGCAAGTGTCTCGAAGGAAGTTGAGGATGATAAATGCTTATTTGGGTCTGGAATTAATTTGAAAATCTACTATATTACTTCAGTTCCATGATTGCAATTAAACATTTTTATCAAATGCAAATGATGCATATACCGCAGATTTGCACCCCAACTTCTGTTTGTATTTCAGATGAATATAATAGAGAGTGTAAGCACGTGATTTGGTTTCCCAGGAAAGTCGGTAATTTGTTTATCTCATATTTCAATTCGCAGTTCCAGAAACTTTTTAACGAGAAATCCTCTGATAATATATATCTAAAACAACAATGTCTAAGGCGTAACTTGTCATAAATTAGTTAGAGACTTCCATAGCGCTCGAGATCAACTGTCGCATATCGCGAATTACAATGTTTGTTCAGCATATTTTAATTTTTAACGATACACCGTTTTACGTGATAGCAAATTTGCTATCGTAACCCATTTCTTAATAAACTGAGTTATGCTCACGCTAATTTCACAAATTGTTTTTTTGCTGATTCATTGTGACATAGTTTCAAGATCAATGGAGTTAACCGCATTTTATACTTCACAAACTAAATACTAACAGTAATATTTATGTTTTTTGTGTAAGGATTGAATAGAAATGTTTGTTTATTTAACATACGTCACATCTGGCATTATATAAAAATAAACGCTCCTATTTCTTGAAATTATTAATGGCGAGGTTCAATTTTAGAAGAAAATTTAAGTTTTTCTTATTTCTCTGATTGTTGAGACCGCAAGTTGAACATGCAAATCGTCAAAGAAAAGTCTATTTTCCTATAATAAAAGATTTTAAAGTAAAGTAGAAAATGCCATAAAACTTTTAATGCTCTCTTTTTCTTGAGAGATTCAATTCTTTTTTTCCAATGTAACATACGAGTAGGGGTTATTTTATGTTATGACACCGAATTTTAGGCGTTCCTACTTTAGAAATGCTAATTTGAGAAAGTAAGTTCAACAAGCGTCATCTGACCTACTGCCTTTATTAAAACAACGAAATCAACAGTTATTAGTATAAAACACTCACAGATGATAATTTAATTTTAGCCTTTACCCTAACGAAGCCCGCATGACCTTAATAATATAACTGGTCTACTGAAAAGGACTACCGACATTATTACTGAAAGACGATGCTGTCGAAACTAAACTTGTACTTGAATAAACCTGAAAAATTAAACATTCATTTGGAACCGTTAAGTGTAACGTCATTTTGTTGAAACGGAACGGACTTTCTTGTGCAATATTGCTTAACATTACGAAATTCCCGGAATTCTCCATATCTTTAAATACTGCGACGGTGCTAGCGGCTTCTCAGTTAGCGTTTTTCGATTTTCAATGAAACATCATTTCTCAATACTCAGTGTATAAATAATCACACGTTAATTAATAATAATCGAACAAAACGTATGGTGTTGTAAATAACGAATATTTTGTGAAACTGTATTGGCACACAGTCTTGTTGTGAATTCTATGCGTCGCAAATTCTGCGTTTATCTGAGATTCACCTAAATTATAAAACATGTGGCAGTTGTTTCATGTTAAATTGGTAACAAACGCTTTTGCCTTGTTCTCCTTGTCCCACCAAAAGATTTTCCTTCGAAATATTTTACCCACATTTCTTGTTCATCTGATATGTGGCATAATAAAGAAAGAATGGCAGCGGTGGGATTCAAACCCACGCCCTTTCGGACTGGTGCCTTAAACCAGCGCCTTAGACCGCTCGGCCACACTACCTTGTATATATTTTTTCTACACATTTGAAAAAAGAGTTTTTTACAAGTTGAAAACCTTTTATATGTATATATCTCAATATTCACTTAAATTCCAAATCCAACATACTGTATTCTGTTAAGAAACACACTTGTAATAAAGTATAAAAGAAACCACTGCTTTTAGGTGTTAAATTAGAAACACGTATTGAAAGGGATTAATCCTTTTTTTAACTTATTGACACTGATGTCTCGCATCATTTCTTCATGATTGTGGTTCATATCCTTTCCGTCGCAACGCTGCTGACACGATCACAGCTTTTCATACCATTCTGTGACCGTGTTCGGCTATACTACACATTCATTTAGGTTGTCTCCCACAACAAAATCTTTCAATCCGTATTTTACTCGTCATCCTTCTTTACACAAAACACTGTCATATCTTGGAGATTGCGATATGAAAAAAAATATCAATTCATCATAACAGTGGTGCTGACAGTATATATGTGCGATTTTCTTATAGCAAAGCCACATCAGTCTATATGCTGACCGTACGTCTTTGTTGGAACAAATTGTCAAGGAATCTTTTAAATCTATCCCTAGAATCCAACTTTCACGAAACCTAGCTTCAAAAAATGTATTCCATGTATTGAAGAATCACGAGAAGGCAGTTACAGCCACATTCTGTACACCACAATTTCATTTTCTATGCACATATTCTAAATGGAAGTTTAAAGATCAGTGAGTTAGGAAGGTACTAGAAACATTATTCAGTGTTTAGCAGAATTACTGCAGGAAAACCTCGCTCTTATACTTACTCTAAAAATTTTCTGGAGAATCTCAACTAAAGATTGGCACGGGAAGAATATTTACGATAACATTTAATCTACTTACATCAGTATAAGAGTCGATAAGGTTTTCTTTTTTTTTATTGGCGGTAGACAGAAATATATCTTTAGATTTTATCGTGCTAGTTATCCGAAAGCAAAATAATGAGGACACGTCTTCATTTGTATTTCAGCGGGAGATATAAAACTTTTAAATATTATTCTAAAGAAAACAGAAACAATACGTTAACACTTCATCTTGACAAAAGAAATCTATGAATGCAGTCAATACGTGCAGTGAAAGACTGCAAGTGTCTCGAAGGAAGTTGAGGATGATAAATGCTTATTTGGGTCTGGAATTAATTTGAAAATCTACTATATTACTTCAGTTCCATGATTGCAATTAAACATTTTTATCAAATGCAAATGATGCATATACCGCAGATTTGCACCCCAACTTCTGTTTGTATTTCAGATGAATATAATAGAGAGTGTAAGCACGTGATTTGGTTTTTCCAGGAAAGTCGGTAATTTGTTTATCTCATATTTCAATTCGCAGTTCCAGAAACGTTTTAGCGAGAAATCCTCTGATAATATGTATCTAAAACAACAATGTCTAAGGCGTAACTTGTCATATAATAGTTAGAGACTTCCATAGCGCTCGAGATCATCTGTCGCATATCGCGAATTACAATGTTTGTTCAGCATATTTTAATTTTAACGATACACCGTTTTACGTGATAGCAAATTTGCTATCGTAACCCATTTCTTAATAAACTGAGTTATGCTCACGCTAATTTCACAAATTGTTTTTTTGCTGATTCATTGTGACATAGTTTCAAGATCAATGGAGTTAACCGCATTTTATACTTCACAAACTAAATACTAACAGGAATATTTATGTTTTTTGTGTAAGGATTGAATAGAAATGTTTGTTTATTTAACATACGTCACATCTGGCATTATATAAAAATAAACGCTCCTATTTCTTGAAATTATTAATGGCGAGGTTCAATTTTAGAAGAAAATTTAAGTTTTTCTTATTTCTCTGATTGTTGAGACCGCAAGTTGAACATGCAAATCGTCAAAGAAAAGTCTATTTTCCTATAATAAAAGATTTTAAAGTAAAGTAGAAAATGCCATAAAACTTTTATGCTCTCTTTCTTGAGAGATTCAATTCTTTTTTCCAATGTAACATACGAGTAGGGGTTATTTTATATCATGACACCGAATTTTAGGCGTTCCTACTTTAGAAATGCTAATTTGAGAAAGTAAGTTCAACAAGCGTCATCTGACCTACTGCCTTTATTAAAACAACGAAATCAACAGTTATTAGTATAAAACACTCACAGATGATAATTTAATTTTAGCCTTTACCCTAACGAAGCCCGCATGACCTGAATAATATAACTGGTCTACTGAAAAGGACTACGGACATTATTACTGAAAGACGATGCTGTCGAAACTAAACTTGTACTTGAATAAACCTGAAAAATTAAACATTCATTTGGAACCGTTAAGTGTAACGTCAGTTTGTTGAAACGGAACGGACTTTCTTGTGCAATATTGCTTAACATTACGAAATTCCCGGAATTCTCCATATCTTTAAATACTGCGACGGTGCTAGCGGCTTCTCAGTTAGCGTTTTTCCATTTTCAATGAAACATCATTTCTCAATACTCAGTGTATAAATAATCACACGTTAATTAATAATAATCGAACAAAACGTATGGTGTTGTAAATAACGAATATTTTGTGAAACTGTGTTGGCACACAGTCTTGTTGTGAATTCTATGCGTCGCAAATTCTGCGTTTATCTGAGATTCACCTAAATTATAAAACATGTGGCAGTTGTTTCATGTTAAATTGGTAACAAACGCTTTTGCCTTGTTCTCCTTGTCCCACCCAAAAGATTCTCCTTCGAAATATTTTACCCACATTTCTTGTTCATCTGATATGTGGCATAATAAAGAAAGAATGGCAGCGGTGGGATTCAAACCCACGCCCTTTCGGACTGGTGCCTTAAACCAGCGCCTTATACCGCTCGGCCACACTACCTTGTATATATTTTTCTACACATTTGAAAAAAGAGTTTTTTTACAAGTTGAAAACCTTTTATATGTATATATCTCAATATTCACTTAATTTCCACATTCAACATACTGTATTCTGTTAAGAAACACACTTGTAATAAAGTATAAAAGAAACCACTGCTTTTAGGTGTTAAATTAGAAACACGTATTGAAAGGGATTAATCCTTTTTTTAACTTATTGACACTGATGTCTCGCATCATTTCTTCATGATTGTGGTTCATATCCTTTCCGTCGCAACGCTGCTGACACGATCACAGCTTTTCATACCACTCTGTGACCGTGTACGGCTATCATACACATTCATTTAGGTTGTCTCCCACAACAAAATCTTTCAATCCGTATTTTACTCGTCATCCTTCTTTACACAAAACACTGTCATATCTTGGAGATTGCGATATGAAAAAAAATATCAATTCATCACAACAGTGGTGCTGACAGTATATATGTGCGATTTTCTTATAGCAAAGCCACATCAGTCTATATGCTGACCGTACGTCTTTGTTGGAACAAATTGTCAAGCAATCTTTTAAATCTATCCCTAGAATCCAACTTTCACGAAACCTAGCTTCAAAAAATGTATTCCATGTATTGAAGAATCACGAGAAGGCAGTTACAGCCACATTCTGTACACCACAATTTCATTTTCTATGCACATATTCTAAATGGAAGTGTAAAGATCAGTGAGTTAGGAAGGTACTAGAAACATTATTCAGTGTTTAGCAGAATTACTGCAGGAAAACCTCGCTCTTATACTTACTCTAAAAATTTTCTGGAGAATCTCAACTAAAGATTGGCACGGGAAGAATATTTACAATAACATTTAATCTACTTACATCAGTATAAGAGTCGATAAGGTTTTCTTTTTTTTTTATTGACGGTAGACAGAAATATATCTTTAGATTTTATCGTGCTAGTTATCCGAAAGCAAAATAATGAGAACACGTCTTCATTTGCATTTCAGCGGGAGATATAAAACTTTTAAATATTATTCTAAAGAAAACAGAAACAATACGTTAACACTTCATCTTGACAAAAGAAATCTATGAATGCAGTCAATACGTGCAGTGAAAGACTGCAAGTGTCTCGAAGGAAGTTGAGGATGATAAATGCTTATTTGGGTCTGGAATTAATTTGAAAATTTTTTCATATATTTGAAAATCTACTATATTACTTCAGTTCCATGATTGCAATTAAACATTTTTATCAAATGCAAATGATGCATATACCGCAGATTTGCACCCCAACTTCTGTTTGTATTTCAGATGAATATTATAGAGAGTGTAAGCACGTGATTTGGTTTTCCAGGAAAGTCGGTAATTTGTTTATCTCATATTTCAATTCGCAGTTCCAGAAACGTTTTAACGAGAAATCCTCTGATAATATGTATCTAAAACAACAATGTCTAAGGCGTAACTTGTCATAAATTAGTTAGAGACTTCCATAGCGCTCGAGATCAACTGTCGCATATCGCGAATTACAATGTTTGTTCAGCATATTTTAATTTTTAACGATACACCGTTTTACGTGATAGCAAATTTGCTATCGTAACCCATTTCTTAATAAACTGAGTTATGCTCACGCTAATTTCACAAATTGTTTTTTTGCTGATTCATTGTGATATAGTTTCAAGATCAATAGAGTTAACCGCATTTTATACTTCACAAACTAAATACTAACAGGAATATTTATGTTTTTTGTGTAAGGATTGAATAGAAATGTTTGTTTATTTAACATACGTCACATCTGGCATTATATAAAAATAAACGCTCCTATTTCTTGAAATTATTAATGGCGAGGTTCAATTTTAGAAGAAAATTTACGTTTTTCCTATTTCTCTGATTGTTCAGACCGCAAGTTGAACCTGCAAATCGTCAAAGAAAAGTTTATTTTCCTATGATAAAAGATTTTAAAGTAAAGTAGAAAATGCCATAAAACTTTTTATGCTCTCTTTCTTGAGAGATTCAATTCTTTTTTTCCAATGTAACATACGAGTAGGGTTATTTTATATCATGACACCGAATTTTAGGCGTTCCTACTTTAGAAATGCTAATTTGAGAAAGTAAGTTCAACAAGCGTCATCTGACCTACTGTCTTTATTAAAACAACGAAATCAACAGTTATTAGTATAAAACACTCACAGATGATAATTTAATTTTAGCCTTTACCCTAACGAAGCCCGCATGACCTGAATAATATAACTGGTCTACTGAAAAGGACTACCGACATTATTACTGAAAGACGATGCTGTCGAAACTAAACTTGTACTTGAATAAACCTGAAAAATTAAACATTCATTTGGAACCGTTAAGTGTAACGTCAGTTTGTTGAAACGGAACGGACTTTCTTGTGCAATATTGCTTAACATTACGAAATTCCCGGAATTCTCCATATCTTTAAATACTGCGACGGTGCTAGCGGCTTCTCAGTTAGCGTTTTCCATTTTCAATGAAACATCATTTCTCAATACTCAGTGTATAAATAATCACACGTTAATTAATAATAATCGAACAAAACGTATGGTGTTGTAAATAACGAATATTTTGTGAAACTGTGTTGGCACACAGTCTTGTTGTGAATTCTATGCGTCGCAAATTCTGCGTTTATCTGAGATTCACCTAAATTATAAAACATGTGGCAGTTGTTTCATGTTAAATTGGTAACAAACGCTTTTGCCTTGTTCTCCTTGTCCCACCAAAAAGATTCTCCTTCGAAATATTTTACCCACATTTCTTGTTCATCTGATATGTGGCATAATAAAGAAAGAATGGCAGCGGTGGTATTCAAACCCACGCCCTTTCGGACTGGTGCCTTAAACCAGCGCCTTAGACCGCTCGGCCACACTACCTTGTATATATTTTTCTACACATTTGAAAAAGAGTTTTTACAAGTTGAAAACCTTTTATATGTATATATATCAATATTCACTTAATTTCCACATTCAACATACTGTATTCTGTTAAGAAACACACTTGTAATAAAGTATAAAAGAAACCACTGCTTTTAGGTGTTAAATTAGAAACACGTATTGAAAGGGATTAATCCTTTTTTTAACTTATTGACACTGATGTCTCGCATCATTTCTTCATGATTGTGGTTCATATCCTTTCCGTCGCAACGCTGCTGACACGATCACAGCTTTTCATACCACTCTGTGACCGTGTTCGGCTATCCTACACATTCATTTAGGTTGTCTCCCACAACAAAATCTTTCAATCCGTATTTTACTCGTCATCCTTCTTTACACAAAACACTTTCATATCTTGGAGATTGCGATATGAAAAAAATATCAATTCATCACAACAGTGGTGCTGACAGTATATATGTGCGATTTTCTTATAGCAAAGCCACATCAGTCTATATGCTGACCGTACGTCTTTGTTGGAACAAATTGTCAAGCAATCTTTTAAATCTATCCCTAGAATCCAACTTTCACGAAACCTAGCTTCAAAAAATGTATTCCATGTATTGAAGAATCACGAGAAGGCAGTTACAGCCACATTCTGTACACCACAATTTCATTTTCTATGCACATATTCTAAATGGAAGTGTAAAGATCAGTGAGTTAGGAAGGTACTAGAAACATTATTCAGTGTTTAGCAGAATTACTGCAGGAAAACCTCGCTCTTATACTTACTCTAAAAATTTTCTGGAGAATCTCAACTAAAGATTGGCACGGGGAAGAATATTTACAATAACATTTAATCTACTTACATCAGTATAAGAGTCGATAAGGTTTTCTTTTTTTTTTATTGACGGTAGACAGAAATATATCTTTAGATTTTATCGTGCTAGTTATCCGAAAGCAAGATAATGAGAACACGTCTTCATTTGCATTTCAGCGGGAGATATAAAACTTTTAAATATTATTCTCAAGAAAACAGAAACAATACGTTAACACTTCATCTTGACAAAAGAAATCTATGAATGCAGTCAATACGTGCAGTGAAAGACTGCAAGTGTCTCGAAGGAAGTTGAGGATGATAAATGCTTATTTGGGTCTGGAATTAATTTGAAAATTTTTTCATATATTTGAAAATCTACTATATTACTTCAGTTCCATGATTGCAATTAAACATTTTTATCAAATGCAAATGATGCATATACCGCAGATTTGCACCCCAACTTCTGTTTGTATTTCAGATGAATATAATAGAGAGTGTAAGCACGTGATTTGGTTTTCCAGGAAAGTCAGTAATTTGTTTATCTCATATTTCAATTCACAGTTCCAGAAACGTTTTAGCGAGAAATCCTCTGATAATATGTATCTAAAACAACAATGTCTAAGGCGTAACTTGTCATAAAATAGTTAGAGACTTCCATAGCGCTCGAGATCAACTGTCGCATATCGCGAATTACAATGTTTGTTCAGCATATTTTAATTTTAACGATACACCGTTTGACGTGATAGCAAATTTGCTATCGTAACCCATTTCTTAATAAACTGAGTTATGCTCACGCTAATTTCACAAATTGTTTTTTTGCTGATTCATTGTGATATAGTTTCAAGATCAATAGAGTTAACCGCATTTTATACTTCACAAACTAAATACTAACAGGAATATTTATGTTTTTTGTGTAAGGATTGAATAGAAATGTTTGTTTATTTAACATACGTCACATCTGGCATTATATAAAATAAACGCTCCTATTTCTTGAAATTATTAATGGCGAGGTTCAATTTTAGAAGAAAATTTAAGTTTTTCCTATTTCTCTGATTGTTGAGACCGCAAGTTGAACCTGCAAATCGTCAAAGAAAAGTTTATTTTCCTATGATAAAAGATTTTAAAGTAAAGTAGAAAATGCCATAAAACTTTTTATGCTCTCTTTCTTGAGAGATTCAATTCTTTTTTCCAATGTAACATACGAGTAGGGGTTATTTTATATCATGACACCGAATTTTAGGCGTTCCTACTTTAGAAATGCTAATTTGAGAAAGTAAGTTCAACAAGCGTCATCTGACCTACTGCCTTTATTAAAACAACGAAATCAACAGTTATTAGTATAAAACACTCACAGATGATAATTTAATTTTAGCCTTCACCCTATCGAAGCCCGCATGACCTGAATAATATAACTGGTCTACTGAAAAGGACTACGGACATTATTACTGAAAGACGATGCTGTCGAAACTAAGCTTGTACTTGAATAAACCTGAAAAATTAAACATTCATTTGGAACCGTTAAGTGTAAGTAACGTCAGTTTGTTGAAACGGAACGGATTTTCTTGTGCAATATTGTTTAACATTACGAAATTCCCGGAATTCTCCATATCTTTAAATACTGCGACGGTGCTAGCGGCTTCTCAGTTAGCGTTTTTCCATTTTCAATGAAACATCATTTCTCAATACTCAGTGTATAAATAATCACACGTTAATTAATAATAATCGAACAAAACGTATGGTGTTGTAAATAACGAATATTTTGTGAAACTGTGTTGGCACACAGTTTTGTTGTGAATTCTATGCGTCGCAAATTCTGCGTTTATCTGAGATTCACCTAAATTATAAAACATGTGGCAGTTGTTTCATGTTAAATTGGTAACAAACGCTTTTGCCTTGTTCTCCTTGTCACATCAAAAATATTCTCCTTTGAAATATTTTACCCACATTTCTTGTTCATCTGATATGTGGCATAATAAAGAAAGAATGGCAGCGGTGGGATTCGAACCCACGCCCTTTCGGACTGGTGCCTTAAACCAGCTTTTTTTTTTTTTTTATTTATCCCACCTTTACGAGGGTGTATACACAGAGATACGACAAATAAAAGACAGGTTAATGAATTAGCATGTAACAATAACTCTATAGATTACCATGCTGAACAGCACCACAAAGTTAATAAAATAAAGTAAAAATAAATAAAAGAGGTAATTGGAACAGCAGGTTATCCATCAAACATTATAGTGAACATTAACAAAACAAGAAACCAATGGACCTTTATTGGTAACAAAAATATAATGAAATAACAACTTATCTTAACAACGTACACAAGAAAAACCTTGGGCACCTTGGGTCACCAAGCTACCAACATAAGAATACACAGAATGAAACACATTTAATGAGTTATGTAACAAAGATCGCTGATAATGGAGATGAATATGTTTACGTACAAGCACTTTAAACATGGAAATTAAATGAATTACGCGATTTCGTGCCAAAGAAACTGAACGAGCAGAACATATAACCTGACGTGCCAAACTAGTAATCAAACCGAATATGTTCCAGCATCTCCTGGGTAACGAAGGATGAGATCCCACTAAGAGGCATCTCCTCCATACCCAGTTAGATATAGGACATCCAAAATAAAACGCCAATAATTTATATACATATGACCACAATGGCTGTACAAAAGGACATTGGAAAAACAGATGGTCTATGGTTTCCCGCCCGTTTGAACAGAAAGTGCACAACCCTGTGGGATGTCTGTCCATATGTATCAGCTTCATATTAGTGGTTATCGCCCGCAACCACAGTAAATAATCCACATCACAAATATAAAATCCCACAAAAGAAGAATAAGCGTTTTTGCGAATGCGTTTCCAGTCTCCAGGAGGAACAATATCCCCCAAGTAGAATGGAGCAGGGAAATTAGTAGCGAGTGGATACTGTAAATGTCCCACCAGTTGCTTCACAGATAAACCCTGAAAATGAACTCGATTATCGGAGTGGTCCAGAAAATATAAATCCACAACACGTGTGGACGACGGAAGAGGAGCCGGCTGGGTGGACAAAACCGGCAACCAGTCCACAGGCAACGCCTCTTTGAGCATATGAAAATGTGAAAAAATTGTGCGGACATTGGCCAACGGGTCAGCGTCCGTACACATTTCAATCACTGCCCCCACCGGAAGAAAAGCAGGGAGCACCTCGTACAATAAATGGCGGACCTGAACCAATCCTGCGTTAATGAATTCAGGAAAATGAAATGTTCGGTGCCGAACATCAACAATAGCCGGATTGAAAAACAAAGGTTCATCAAAAATTTGTGGGGAAAGAGAAGCTGGGACAATCCCTTTATCCCCAAGAAGAACCTTCCAGGCATGAAATATTTCCTGAATATAGAAAGGTAACGATTTCAGAAAACGTGGCAAAATTCGGCATTGAAGAATCCGAAAGCCCAAAGAGAGATTGCCATAACAAGAAAAAATTCCAGAAAGAAGTTGTCGCAAGGTGGAAGGACAAGAAGCATCCAAACAACGCTGCAACAACTTCAAACGGAATGCGAGTTTACGAGTATTAACATCAACCAAGTTGATACCTCCACAATCATAACTCCGGATCAGAATACCGTATGCCACTTTATGTATACCTCCCCGCCAAATAAAATCCAGTATACATTTGCGAAATCGAGTCTCAAACTGTCTTGGCAACGGGAGTATATTCAACGGGTACCATAACACCGATGCCACCAAGAAGTTCACCACAAGAGATTTACCCTTTAGCAACAAAGAACGAAATCGCCACGACACCAAGACACGAGATATCCTGCGCAAAACACCCTGCCACGTATCTTGCAGCATGACATCGAAATGAGAGTGGAAAACTATTCCCAAAATCCGAATAGGATCCTGGGAAATTCTCAACTCACCAAGGACGAAGTCTGCAGAAGAGGCCAAACACCCAACCCTCAAACCCTGACACTTGGTCCAGTTGATCTTCCCACCAGTAGCTTTGCCAAACGTTCAGCAGACATCCAACATGCGGCAAAGATTTGGCGTCTTGTAAGGTTAAGGTTGTATCATCAGCGTGTTGATAAGTAAGTGAAGGCGTGGTGAGTAACACATCACCACCAATATCAGTAATATGTACATTATGATGTAACATATTTCGTAACGGTTCGACACTGAGAACGTAAATGAGAGCAGACATTGGGCATCCTTGACGAATACCCCGAGTTACAGCAAAATCATTCGTGAGAAATCCATTAAACTTAACACAACTAGAAATTGAAGTATAGCAAAGACGAACCCAATGAACAAAAGTAGAACCAAAACCAATAAGCAGAAGAAGTTGAAATAGATAGTCATAGGCCACCCGATCAAAGGCTTGCATCTGATCGAGC
Source organism: Tachypleus tridentatus (assembly GCF_004210375.1). NCBI lineage: Eukaryota > Metazoa > Arthropoda > Merostomata > Xiphosura > Limulidae > Tachypleus > Tachypleus tridentatus. Next base: position 47,822,971 of record NC_134828.1, on the reverse strand, counting down.
TTCAAAAAGATTCCACCCTGGCCGGTACGTGCTAAAGATTGCAATAGCAAAACGAGTGTTAACGGAGTATCAGCAACGTTCCGTCCAGGTATACACCCGGATTGGTCATCTGAAACTAAACTGGAGATCACAGACGAAAGGCGACGAGCCAGCACTTTGGCCAGAACAAAGCAATGTCAAAGGCCGGCTGTTAGCCGCCAACCGTCGATCCCCGCCTTTCGGGATAGGAAGAATTACCCCAGAACACATTGTACGGAGCAACTGTGGAGAGTGGAGCAGTTCAGACAAAACAGATAAAAGTCGTCAACAAAAAGAGGGAGAAAATATTTGTAAAATTCGGACGTAAAACCATCCAAACCAGGAGATTTGCCCAGCGGTAAACTGTCTAGAGCAGCGAGAACTTCCAGAACCGTGAATGGAGCATCACAAATATGAGCTTGTTCATGGGAAAGAGTTCGATCTACGAATGAGATAAAGAAATCGATGTCTGCCTGCAGAACGATATCCTTAGTGTACAGTGCGGAATAATACTGATGTAAAACAGCAGCGATATCTTCCACACCGGACACCTCCACACCCCTATCAGTGAGCATGGATCGAAACTCAATTCTGCTTTGACGGACCTTTTCCATACGAAGAAAGTAAGACGTAGATCTCTCACCCTCCTCAAACCAACGAATATGAGATCGAATCCGCGCCCCCTCTATGGTATCGTGATCCAAAGTCTCCAAGGCATCTTCAAGTTCATACAATTTGATCTTAGACCTACCAGGGTAACGGGACAGTTTTCGAAGCTCACGATTGATGGACGACTCAAGCTGAAATTTGCGAGAACGGGAAGCCCGCGCTCGAAGAATCGAATAACGCTGGGAAAGTAAACGGAAGGCGCATTTCAATTTTTCATACCACGTAATTTTATCAGTCCCATAGACTGACCAACTACGACTTCTGGCGATCAACAGCTTTCACATATTCGGCATCCCTCAATAACTGGTTATTGAAGTGCCAGAAATTAGGACCTCTGACAACGGGCCGCAGAGTAAGGTCGAATCCCAATAAAGCGTGATCTGTAGCAGGAAACCACAACGTACGTAAACGTTGGACAGTCCCCTGCAAGGTAGAAGAAAGCAAAACCGTGTCAATACGAGACGACATCATCTCACCATTAACAAACGGCTTCCATGTGAAACCAGGTGTAGTCGGCGATATGAGTGAATGCGCATCAAGTAAATCAAACCTATTAAGAAACTCTACAAAAGCCGAACGGCTGGCGTCACGGGAGAAACGGACCGGAAATCGATCGCGTGCCACATCCACCACACAATTAAAATCTCCCACAACAAGCAATCCCATGCAACCATCCAAACAATACTCCAAGTTTTGGAAAAATTCCCGTCGCTCGGAGATATCGCGAGGAGCATACACAGATGATAACAGATAAGACAAAGACTCGAAACTGAATGTTACAGTCAGAACCCTACCCACCCCATCAGAAGAAACGAATGTAACATTATCACTTAAAAACCACTGTAACAAGATGGCAACCCCTTGTCGGCCAGAAGGAGAATTGTTAACAAAAGCTACACCTGGCCAAAATTTCAGAACGACATCATGAAAATCATCAGTAAAAAAACGTTTCCTGTAAACAAACAACATCAAAATTAGTAACAAAGTAATCCAGATAATAAGCCAGCTTACTAACATTACGCAACCCATTACAATTCAAAACTCCCACCCTTAGTAAATGTACCATGCAAAAGATAAAGTAAAGGTACAAGAATTGAAAGGAAACTGTCACAAACACAAAAATAACAAGAATAAATGTAAAGATCTAAGCAAATATGCACAAAGTACAAACAACAATAAAGGACAGTCTTACACTAACTGAAACAAACAAACTGGCACAACAAACTCATTTAAGGCTGAGACACCGCCTTCGCCCGAGATATCCGTTGTATTGGCACGTCCGACACCCGTTTTCGTCCACTGCCTTTCTTAGAAGTGTCACCAGGAGACATTGCCACCACACTAGCATACCTCCAACGACGAGGAAGAGGCACCTCCACATCGCCGGCGGTACTCTCACCACTAACCGGAAGTGGTGAGAAGTGACGATCAAAATTGCGTCCTCCAGCTTGGGGATGACTACTAGCCCGTTCCCTGGCCCCACCAGAAACCGTCGATCGCCTGGAAGATACATCGTCCACCACCAAATGGGTAGCTGCAGCCTCCCCTGAAAGGGGAATCTCCGAATAAACGTGAGGACAAACAGAAATTGAGTCAACATCATGAGGCACTGCACGAGAGGAAGCAGCCGTGACTACTTCAGCGGCGTCACTAGAGGAAGTTCGAGGAACAAGCTTGGGACAACGTTGACGGACGTGTCCTTGCACATGACAATGTCGGCATATAAACTGGGGGCAATCGCGATATGAATGATCCGCCCCAAAACATAAATTACACACTTTTGACTGGCGATCATGCTTCACCTTTAACATTACCGCCTTGCCCAAAGGATCAAAAACTTTCACAACGTACGGCAAAGAGATACACTTCTCACTAAAAGACACACGAACATGGCGTATACCTAAATATATGCCCTGGTCCCTCTTCCACACAATGGGGCTTTTCACCTCACAATCAAAATCTTTAAGTTTATTGAGTATAATATCATCGTCTATATATTCTGGGACGTCCATAAATGACACAGTAATAGTGCGTTTAGTGACACCATTAGTCGAACAAAGTACACCATTGACAACTAGACCAGCATCTATAGTCAGGTCCACATCGGCGGGAAGAACAAAAGTTACCTCATAACCACCCGGGGAGAAACAACAGCAGTGACCGAAGCAGCACCAAACGTAGAAATAACAGAATGGATAACGTCCCCATGGCTTGAAGTTGTCGTTTCCACAAAAACAGTACGACGCATAACTTCCATGACCTTCTTGGTTGATGAAGACATCGTCAAACAACTTGAAAAAATACAATATCTAGCAAAAAAAAAAACTACACGCTCACTAGGCTTAGCTGTTAAAGTTACACTAAGGCAATCAGGAAATAGAAAAACACGTCTGCACTCGATGACGAGAACCGGCGCTTTCCAAAATATTTCTTCCATAAAGAAAGAATGGCAGCGGTGGGATTCGAACCCACGCCCTTTCGGACTGGTGCCTAAAACCAGCGCCTTAGACCGCTCGGCCACGCTACCGTGTGTTTTGTTATCTCCACATTTGAAAAAAGAGTTCTTCTCAAACTCAAATTAACGTGACGGGGGTTTAGTTTAGAGAGAGAGAAATCAGAAGAATTGTGCTTCCTCTTCATCCTTTTTCGTGGAAGTTTATTGAATTTAGCTGGGTTTGTTTTAACTCTATTTTGGGTGAAGGAGTGAAGTTGGTCATAATTAATATTATTCATGAACGAGGCAAAGGTAGCACCGGAGAAAACAGCCAGATCACGTCCCGAAAGTTAGATGTCATAGTAAATTTGAACATAAACAACCCAATTCAGGGCATGGCAATAAAGTTGCCTAGGCTGGGATCTGAAGATCCAATGCCTGAGTTTTTGCTGTGGGGAGAAACGGAAGTGCCCCAAAAAACCCACTTTCACAGGACAGGCGCTGAAAGTTTTACCTATCCTGTGCCCGAGACCTGAAAAAGAAAATACATAATGTTTTCGTGAGTTTTGCCCTTTAAGTACTTCGTTGTGTTGTTTGTGACTCCCGAAATATGTTGTATGGTGAAATAAATTTGGTTGGTGCACTAGTTAATTTATAGAGTTTGTTTGTTTCTGTGTTCTGCTTTTAAGTAGTATTTGTGTGCTATTTCTATTAGTCTCTATTATTTCTATTACAACATATTAGTGTTGGTAAGTTGCAGATTTGATGTATATAATTTACTGGAGTGTATGATGGTAGACTGAATGCAGATCTTAGTACAGTATTTTGTTTTGTTGAGCTTGGATTTTCTGGAGTGTGTTATTTGACATATTATATGTGACTTGACATCCATACTCTATTAGTGGACGGATGTGAGCTTTGTATATTTGTATAATGGTTTTTTGGTGAGCATTTTCAGTGTTTGCTGGTTAGAGTCATTAAGTGTGAAATGCGTTTTCTAATTGATGAGTGTATGTTGTTAACATATTTTTTCCATGTTAGTTTGTGTCAAAAGTGATGCCAAGGAATGTGATGTTTTAGCTCATGTTAATGGGCGTATTTCCGAGTGATAATTTTACTTTTTCTAGATTTTTTTCTTTGTTTTTTCAGTTTCCTGTAGAAGGTGATTGCTTGTGTTTTGGTTGGATTTAAAACTACTCTCCATTTGTTACTCCAGGTCGAGACGTTGTTCAGTGATTCTTGAACGCGAGACATGGCCATTACTGGGTTTCTGGAGGTGCTCCAGATAGCGATGTCGTCTGCGTATTGTGAATTATGTGTGTATGTTAAATTTGGGAAAGGTATGTTGCTGACGAAAATAATATATAGTAGTGGAGAAAGAACTGTTCCTTGGGGCACTCCTGCAGTTATGTTCAATGATTTAGATATAGTTTTATTGACTTTTACTTATGCTGTTCTATCTCTCAGGAAGTTTGATATCCATTTAACTATAGTGGGGTTTATTTTTAGATGAGTTAGTTTGTAGTTGATGGCATTGTGTCATACGCTGTCAAATGCTTTTTCGACGTCTAGGAATACACCAACGGTCACTTGGTTGTTGTTAAAAGTTTTGTAGACTGATTCGTTGAGTCGTGTGAGGTGATCTGTTGTTTGCCTGTTTTTTCTGGAGGCATTTTGGGATTCTGGAAGGATATTATTTCTTTCACAAAAGTGAAGAAGACGGTTGGAGATAACCCTCTCCATCAGTTTGCCAAGGCAGCTTAACAGACTGATGAGAGGGAAATTATCTGAATTTGTCCTTTTGGTTTGTTTCTTTGGAATCGTGGTTATGATGGCTATTTTCCAAGTGTCGGGGTAATATCCTGTTGTTAGTGAAATATTCATGATGTTTGTGAGGTGTTGTAATAGGAGAGTAGAGCTTTTTTTCAGAATAATGTTTGGTATTTGGTCATATCCAGGGGAAGTGTTTTCAAGTTTTAATATTAATTTTTAGTTCAGTGATGGTAATTTTCCTGTTGATTGATTTTGAGTATGTCTCCAATGTCTCGCCAGGGAATTGTGGTGAGAATGAAGCTTAATTTCTATTTATGAAGTTGTTGACATGATGTTGGTGTTGTGTGTCAAAGTCGACTGAATTTAGGTTGCAAAAGGAGGATTCGTAGTAGTCGTCTAATAGGTCGGCTTTCTCTACGTCCGTCCTTGCGATTATATTGTTGTGTGTGATATGTTGTTTGTGTTTTTGTCTAAAGAAATACTGTTGAATTTTTTTGGATTGTTTTTAATTTTTTCTAAGTTTTTACAAAAGTTTTGCCAATTAGTGTCTTTTCCTATTTTAATTTATTGTTTAATTTTTGCATTTGTTATGTTAATCTGTGTTTTGATAGATGGATCACGTGTTATAAAGTGTATTCGTCTTAATTGCCTGCGTTTGATTATAAGTGCGGGAATTTCCGGTGTTAAAGTCCATTGATTATGTGAATGCTTTCTCCTTGTTTTAGGGATTGTGTTTTTTATGGCTTTATGTATGGCTTCTGTAACTTGATTTACATAGTTGTCTAGTTCTGTTTTGTTGTTAGCATGTTTAATTGGGTGGGGTAGATATGAATCTAGTGAAGCGTTGAAAGTGAGCCAATCTGTTTTTGGTGTAAGTGTATGCTGAGGGGGGCACGTACGCCACGGCAGGTTGGCGCGGGTGAATCATACAGGAAATGGAGAAGTGGTCACTCGTGATTTCGTCATGCACTCTAAAGTTAGAGATTCTATTTACTGTGTCCTTGGAGGCTATGATGTAATCAAGTACGTCATATGAGCCGTTGGCGGCTGAAAAGTGTGTAGGTGTGTGGTCGTTTATCAGGTGCCTTTTCTTAATAGAAAGAAAATTTTTTTATACACAACCCTCTGCGTGTGTTTCAATTTCCCCATAGTTCTGTGTGTGGAGAATTGAAATCCCCAATGACGATTGGTTTAGGTTTACGGTTAACACTTTTCTGTAGGAAGTTAATGTCGATATCTTTAGTGGGTGAACAATATATGGCTAGAATTGGAATGGTTAGCCGGTTGTTAAAGTGTATATTAAAAAAAATGGTTTCATTTATGTTTGATCTAAATGAATTTCTATTGAGAGTTGTACACATTTAAAAATCTTTATATGTATATATATTTATATCTCAATGTTCACTTAATTTCCACATTCAAGATACTGTATTCTGTGGCAAAACTCACTAGTAATAACGTATAAAAGAAAGCACTGATTTTATGTGTTAAATGACAAAGACGTATTGAAAGGGATTAATTCCTTTTATGGATACTGATGTCTCGAATCATTTCTTTATGATTATGGTTCTTACCCTTTCTGTGGTAACGCTGCTGACACGATCACAGTTTTTCGTACCACTATGTTCGGACACCCTACACAATCATTCAGGTTGTCTCCCACAACAAAATGTTTCAAGCCGTATTTTACACATCATCCTTCTTTACACAAAACAGTGTTACATCTTGGAGATTGCGACATGAAAACAAAAGATCAATTCATCATTCATGGTGCTGACAACACTGGTGCTGACAGTTCGTACGTCTTTAAGAGAACAAATTGGCATTGCAAACTTCTTAATCTATCCGTAGAATCGACCTTTCACGAAACATAGCTTCAGAAAGTGTGTTCCAGGTGTAAAAGAAATACGAGAAGGCAGTTAGAGCCACATTCTGCACACCACAAGTTTATTTTTTGTGTCCAGATTCTAAATGGAAGTATAACGATCAGTGATAAACATTATCCAGTGTTTACCAGATTTACTGCAGGGAAACCACGTTCTTTTTCATACTCTCAAGGTTTTCTATAGAATCTCAACTAAAGATTTACGGAGAAAAGTGTATTTAACTACAACATTTAATCTACTTACAACAATATAGCAGTCGATAAGGTTTGTTTTTTTTAATTGATGGAACAGATGTATATACCTTTAGATTTTATCGTGCTAGTTATCCAAAAACAGAATAAAAAGAACACGTCTTGATTGGCAGTTCAGCGGAAGATAAAAAACCCTTAAATATTATTAAAAAAAACAAAAAAACAATACGGTAACACTTCATCTTGACTAAAGAAATATTTGAAGGCAGTCAACACATGCAGTGATAGACTTTCAGTGTCCGTAAGGATGCTGAGAATGATAAATGCCTATTTGGATCTGGAATTAATTTGAATAATATTTCATATATTCGAAAATATCCTCTATTACTTCTGTTCCATAATTGCAACTAAATATTTGTCAAACCTACAGGATGCAAATACCGCAGATTTGCACCCCGACATCTCTTTGTATTTCAGATGAATATTATAGAGAGTGTGAGCACGAGATATGGTTTCCCAGGAAAGTCGTTAATTTGTTTATATCATATTTCCATTCTCAGTTTCATAAAGATTTAACGAAAAATCCTCTGATAGTATGTACTTAAAAGAACAATGTTTAACACGTAACTTATCATAAATTCGTTAGAGACGTCCACAGTGCTCAAGATCTTCTGTCGGATATCGCGAATTATAATGTTCGGGCAGCCTATTTTAATTTTTAGCGATATACCGTTTGACGTGATTGCAAATTCACTATCGTAATCCATTTCTTAATAAAGTGACTTTACTTTCTTTAATTCCACAAATAGTTTGTTTGCTGATTCTTTGTGATAAAGTTTCAAAATCACTGGCGTTAACCGCAATGCATACTTCACAAAATAAATACTATCAGGAGTATTTACGTTCTTAGTGTAAGGTGTGAATAGAAATGTGTGTTTATTTAAAATACGTCACATCTGGCATTATATAAAGATGAACGTTCCTATCTCTTTAAATTATTAATGCCGAGGTTCAACGTTAAAATAATTGTAAATTTTTCGTATTTCACTTATTTTTTAGACCACAAGTTGAACCCACAAATCGTCAAAGAAGGGTTTGTTTTAGTAGACGAGCATATTTTCCAAGAGATACAAGTTTTAAAAGTAAAATAGAAAATACCATAAAACTTCATATGTTCACTTTCTTTAGAGATTCAATTCTTTTCTATCAATGTTACATACGAGTAGGGGTTATTTTATATAAAACACCGACGTTTAGGCGTTCCTACTTTAGAAATGCTGACCAGAGAAAGTAAATTCAGCAAGCGCCATTTGAACTACTGCTTTTAATAAAACAGAGCAATCGACTGTTCTTTGTATAATACACTCACAGTTGATAATTTGAATTCAACCTTTACCCTTACGAACTACTGCTATTTTAGGATAATTCATTTTTCAGATGACCCTAATTTTGTCAATTTTCCTCCACCTTATATCATGGATTGTTTTCCATTCCTCTAATACAGAAGCTGCTTGGTTTATTTCAGTTGTTTTAGACACATTTCACTATATTCCCTTTCACATGACATTGTTTCATCCTTTTGTCTCTCTTTTGGGCCTTGGATTTTGATAGCCTCGCCTAAAGCAAGCTTTATTTGTTTTCTCATCTTATCTTACCATCAAGCAGATTTTTCTTCTTGATTTCATGCCATTTGCATTCCTGTCAATCCTGTCCCTTTTCTAATTATTTAGCATTTTTTCACCCTATTAATTCTCTTACAGTCAATGTTTACCTTTCAACTCCTTTCTTTGATGTACTTTTTTCCCTCCGTATCTGGGCGTTTGCCATTGTCAGTTCTAGCGGCTTTTCAATCCGCGTTTTCCTGTTTTCAATGAAACATCATTGCTCAATACTCAGTGTATAAATAATGACACGTTAATTAATAATAATTGAACAAAACGTAGTGTGTTGTAAACAACGAATATTTTGTCAAACTGTGTTGACGCAAAGATTAGTTGTGAATTATATGTGTCGCAACTTTCTGCGATTAGCTGATATTTACCTAAACATGGTAATTGTTTTGTGTTTAATTGGTGAGAAACGCTCTTCGCTTGTTGTAATAGGTGCACCAGAAATATCCTCTTTCGAAATATATTTCCCACATTTCTTGTTCATCTAATAATTGGCATAATAAAGAAAGAATGGCAGCGGTGGGATTCGAACCCACGACCTTTCTGACTGGTGCCTTAAACCAGCGCCTTAGACCGCTAGGCCACACTACCTTGTATATATATATGTTTTCTACAAATTTGAAAAATGAGTTTCTTTAGAAGTTGAAAACCTTTTTATATATATATATCTCAATATTCACTTAATTTCCACATTCAACATACTGTATTCTGTTAGGAAACACACTTGTAATAACGTATAAAAGAAACCGCTGATTTTATGTGTTACATTAGAAAGGCGTATTGAAAGGGATTAATTCTTTTCCTTACTTATCGATACTGATGTCTCGAATCATTTCTTTAAGAATATGATTCTTATCCTTTCCATCGCAACGGTCCTGACACGATCACAGCTTTTCATAGCACTCTGTGACCGTGTTTGGCTATCCTACACATTCATTTAGGTTGGCTCCCACAACAAAATGTTTCAATCCGTATTTTACTCGTCATCCTTCTTTACACAAAACAGTGTCATATCTTGGAGATTGCGATATGAAAAAAAAAGATCAATTCATCACAACAGTGGTACTGACAGTAAATATGTGCGTTTTTCTTATAGCAAAGCCACATCAGACTGTCTGCTGACCGTACGTCTTTGTTGGAATAAATTGGCATGCAATCTTTTAAATCTATCTGTAGAATCGAACTTTCACGAAACCTAGCTTCAAAAAATGTGTTCCATGTGTAGAAGAATCACAAGAAGGCAGTTACAGCCACATTCTGTACACCACAAGTTTATTTTCTGTGCCCAGATTTTTAATGAAAGTGTAAAGATCAGTGAGTTAGGAAGGTACTAGAAACATTATCCAGTGTTTAGCAGAATTACTGCAAGAAAATCTCGCTCTTATTCTTACTCTCAAGGTTTTCTTTAGAATCTCAACTTTATTTGGAACCATTAAGTGTAACATCACATTATTCCCGGAATTCTCCATATCTTTAAATACTGCGACGGTATTAGCGGCTTCTCAATCCGCGTTTTCCAATTTCCAATGAAACATTATTCTTCTATACTCAGTGTATAAATAATGACACGTTAATTAATAATAATGGAACAAAACGTAGGGTGTTGTAAATAACGAATATTTTGTCAAACTGTGTTGGCACACAGTCTGGTTGTGAATTCTACATGTTCCAGTTTTCTGCGTTTAGCTCACATTTACATAAACCTTTAGATATGTGGTAGTTGTCTCGTGTTTAATTGGCGACAATCGCTTGTAGCCTTGTTTTCCTGGCCCACCAAATATATTCTCCATCGTAATATTATAAACCACACTTCTTGTTCATCTGATTACTAGCATAATAAAGAAAAAATGTCAGCGGTGAAATTCGAACCCAGCCCTTTCGGATTGGTGCCTGTGACCAGCTTTTTTTTTTCTTTTTATTCATCTCACCTCAACGAGGGCGTATACACAGAAATACAACAAATAAAACACATGTTAATGAATTAGCATGTAACAATATCTCAAGAGATCATCATGCTGAATATTACCAAAAATTTAATAAAATTAGGTAAAAAATAAAAGAGGTAATTGTGAACAGCAGGTTATCCACCAAATAGTATGGTGAACATTAACAAAACAAGAAACCAATGGATCTGGCATTGGCGACAAAAATATAAAGATAATGCAAATAAAGAAATAAAAACTTATCTTAAAAAATCATATAAGAAATAACCTTCTGCACCTTGGGTTACCAAGATACCAGCATAACAATACGCAGAATAAAGAAGCATTTAATGAGTTATGTAACAAACATCTATGATAATGGAGATAGATATGTTTATGTACACGTTCTTTAAACATGGAAATTAAATGAATTTCGCGATGACTGGCCAAATGAACTGAATGAGCAGAACATATAACTTCTCGTGCCAAACTAGTAAGCAAACAGAAGATGTTCCAGCATCTCCTAGGTAACGAAGGATGAGATCCCACTAATTGGCATCTCCTCCAAACCCAGTTAGATATAGGACAACCAAAATAAAACGCCAATATTGCATATACATAGGACCACAAAGGCGTACAAAGGGACATAGGAAATACAGATGGTCAATGGTTTCCCTCGCCTGTGAACAGAAAGTGCACAACCCTGTGGGATGTCTGTCCATATGAACCAGCTTGACATTAGTGGTTATCGTCCACAACCACAGTAAATAATCCACAACACAAACATGAAAACCCACAAAAGAAGAATAAGTGATTTTGCGAATGAGTTTCTAATCTCCAGAAGGAACAATATCCCCTCAATAGAATGGAACAGGGACATGAGTAGCAAGTAAACCCTTTAAATAACCCACCAACTGCTTCAGGGATAACCCCTAAAAAATGAACCCGGTTATCAGAGTGGCCCAGAAAATACAGGTCAACTACACGTGTGGTCGATAGTAGAGGAACCGGCTGGGTGGACAAAAACGCCAACCAGTCCACAGGCAACGCCTCCTTAAGCATATTAAAATGTGAAACAATTGTACGGGCATTGGCCAACGTGTCAGCGTTCGTACAAATTTCAATGACCGCCTTCACCGGAAGAAAACCTGGGAGCACCTCGTACAACAAATGTCGGACCTAAACCAAGCCTGCGTTAATAAATTCAGGAAAATAAAATGTTCAGTTCCGAACATCGACAATAGCAGGATTGAAAAACAGAGGTTCATCAAAAACATGTGGGGAAAGAGGAGCTGGGACAAGCCCTTTATCCCCAAGAAGAACCTTCCATGCATGAAACATTTCCTAAATATACAAAGGCAACAACCTCGCAAAACGTAACAACATCCGGCACTGAAGAACCCGAAAGCCCAAACCGACATTGCCACAACAAGAAAAAAGCCCAGAAAGAAGTTGTCGCAGAGTGGAAGGACAAGAATCATCCAAACAACGCTGCAACAATTTCAAACGAAAAGCAAGTTTACGGACATTAACATCCACCAAATTGATACCCCCCACAATCGTAACTCCAGATCAAAATACCGTATGCCACTTTATGGATACTACCCCGCCAAATGAAATCCAGTATACATTTACGAAACCGAGCCTCAAACTGTGTTGGCAACGGGAGAATTTGCAATAAGTACCACAACACAGATGCCACCAAGGAGTTCAACACAAGAGATTTACCCTGCCACATATCTTGCAGCATGACATCGAAATGGGAGTGAAGAACTATACCCATAATCCTAACAGGATCCTGAAAAATTCTCTATTCTCCCAGGACAAAGTCCGTAGAAGAGGCCAAACTCCCAACCCACAAACCCTGACTCTTGGTCCAGTTCATCCTCCCCCAGTAGCTCTACCAAAAGTTTGGCATACGTCCGACACGTGCGGCAAAGAAATGGCGTCCCGTAATGTCAACGTGGAATCATCAACATGCTGATAAATAAGGGATGGCGTGGTGAGGAACACATCACCCCAATACCAGTAATATGAACATTATGAGCTAACATATTTCGCAATGGTTCGACACTGAAAACGAAAAGTAAAGCAGACATTGGACAGCCTTGTCGAATACCCCGAGTTACAGCAAAACCATTAGTGAGAAATCCATTAAACTTAACACAGCTAGAAATAGAAGTGTAGCAGAGACGAACCCAATGAACAAAAGTAGAGCCAAAACCCATACGCACTAGAAGTTGAAATTAATAGTCATGGGCAACCCGATCAAAGGCTTGCATCTGATCGAGCTTCAAAAAGATCCCACCTTTGCCAGTACGTGCTAAAGATTGCAATAATAAAACGAGAGTTAACGGGGTATCAACAACGTCCCGTCCAGGTATACACCCGGATTAGTCAGCTGAAACTAAACTAGATATCATATTCGAAAGGCGTCGAGCCAGTACTTTGGCCAATAGCTTGTAGTCAGTACAAAGCAAGGTGAAAGGCCTGCTGTTAGATGCCAACCGTCGATCCACCCCTGTCGAGATAGGAACAAGTATCCCTGAACACATAGAATGGAGCAACTGTTGAGAGTGAAAAAGGTCAGACAAGACAGCAACAAAATCTTCAACAAAAAGAGGTAGAAAACATTTGTAAAATTCCGACGTGAAACCATCCACACCAGGAGATTTGCAATCGGTAAACATTCAAGAGCAGCGAGGATTTCCGAAACCGTGAATCAAGCATCAAAACATATGAGCTTGTTCATGGGTAGGAGTTTTTTCAACAAAGGTGAGAATGAAATCGATATCGTCCTGCAGAACAATATCTTTAGTGTACAGTGCAGAATAATATTGATGCAGAACAGCAGCGATATCATCCACATCGGACACCTCCTCACCCCCCATCAGTGAGCATGGATCGAAACTCAATTCTGCTCTGACGGACTTTTTTCATACGAAGAAAGTAAGAGGTAGACCTCTCACCCTCCTCAAGACAACGAATCCTCGCCCCTTCTATCGTGTCGTGATCCAAAGTCTCCAATTCAACTTCAAATTCATATAATTTTTTCTCAGACCTACCAGGGTAACGTGACAATTTACGATCACGCAAGCTAACGTTTGCGAGATCGGGATGTCCGCTCTCTTAGAAGCGAATATCGCTGTGTAAGAGCACGGATCGCGCATTTCAATGTTGCAAACCAAGAAAGTTTATTAGTCCCATACACTGACCAACTACGACTTCCGGCTATTAACAGCGTAATGGCTTTCACATATTCGGCATCCCTCAACAGCTGATTATTAAAGTGCCAAAAAGTAGGACCCCTCACAATAGGCAACATAGTAAGTAGGTTCGAAGTTTAATAAAGCATGATCAGTAGCAGGAAACCACAATGCATGTAAACGTTGGATATTCCCCTGCAAGGTAGCTGAAAGCAAAACCTTATCAAGACGAGACGACATCAACTCACCATCAACAAAACGCTTCCACGTGAAACCAGGGTTTGTTCGCGATAAGAGTGAATGCGCATCATGTAAATCAAACTCAGTGAGGAACTGAACAAAAGCCGAACGACTGACATCACGGGAGAATCGAACAGGAAATCGATCTCGTGCCACATCCACCACACAATTAAAATCCCCTACAACCGCAATCCCGTGCAATCATCTAAAGTATAGGTTAAGGTTTGGAAAAATCTCGTCGCTCGTAAATATCGCGAAGAGCATATACAGATGATAACTGGAAAGACAAAGTCTCGAAAGTTAATTTTAAAGTCAGCACCCGAACCACCCCATCAGAATTAACTTAAGTAACATTATCTCTCAAAAACAGCTGCAACAAGATGGCAACCCCTTGTCGTCCAGTAGGAGAATTATTAACAAAAACAAGACCTTGCCAAAATATCAATACTACATCAATAAAATCGTTAGTAAAAAACGTTTCCTGTAATCAAACAATATCAAAATGAGTAACAAAGTAATCCAGATAATAAGCTAGTTTGCCAACATTACGCAACCCATTACAATTCAATACTCCCACCCTGAGTAAATGTACCATGCAAAATACGAAAAAGAGGGACAAGAAGGCAAATTAAACTGACTCAAACACAGGAGTGAAAATAACAAAAGTAAAGAATTAAGTAAATATGCACAAAGTACAATAAAAAATGAAAGACCATACATACACTAAACTGAATCAACAAACTGGCACATAAAACTCATTTATGGCTGATCACCGCCTTCGCCTTTGCTCGAGATAACCGAAGTACTGGCATGTCCGACACTCGTTTTCGTCCACTGTCTTTCTTTGAGGAGTCTCCCGTATCCAACGCCACCACACTGGCATACTTCCAACGACGACGAAGAGGTACCTCCACATCGCCGGCGGTAAACTCACCACTAACCGTAAGCGGTGGGAAGTGACCATCGAACTTCCGTTCTCCAGCAGGGGGGATGACTACTAGCCCGTTCCCTGGCCCCACCAGAAACCGTCGGTCGCCGAGAAGAAACATCCTCCACCACACTTTGAATAGCTGCAGCTTCCACTGAGTGGAGAACCTTCAAATCAACGCGTGGACGAACAGATAGTCTGTCAGCGTCATCTGGCACAGCACTAGAGTGAGCAGCCGTAACCTCTTCAGCGTCGTCACGAGAAGAAGGCCGAGGAACAACAAGCTTGTTACAACGTTGCCGGACGTGTCCTTGCGCATGACAATGACGGCAAATGAACTGGGTACAATCGCGATATAAATGATCCGCCCCCAAACATAAATTACACACTTTAGATTGGCGATCATGCTTCACCTCTAACAAAACAGCCTTGCCCAAAGGATCGAAAAACTTCACAACATAAGACAAAGAGATGCATTGCTCGCTAAATGATACATAAACATGGCGAATACCTAAATATGTTCCTTCCATACAATAGGGCTTTTGACCTCACAAGCAAAATCCTTAAGTTTATTCAGTATAATATCATCATCAATATATTCCGGGACATCCATAAATGACACAGTAATAGTTCGTTTAGTTACACCATTAGCAGAACAATGTACCCCATTGACAACAAGACCAGCATCGATACCCAGGTCCACATCAGCAGGGAGAACAAAAGTTACCTCATAACCTTCCGGTCTTGGAACAACAGCAGTAACCGATGCAGCACCAAACGTAGTAACAACAGCATGGATCACGTCCCCATGGCTTGAATTTGACGTTTCCACAAACACCGTGCGACGCATAACTTCTATAACCTTCTGGGTGGATGAAGACATGTTCAAACAAATGGCAAAAAGCACAAAAACTAGCAAAAAAATAACAACACGCGCACTAGGCTTAGCTAAGAAACACACACTAAGTCAAACAGTAGCTCGAAAAACCACGTCTGCACTCGATAACGAGAACCGGCGCTTTCCAAAATATTTCTTCCATAAAGGAAGAATAGCAGCGGTGGGATTCGAACCAACGCCCTTTTGGACTGGTGCCTAACACCAGCGCCTTAGATCGCGCGGCCACGTTACCGTGTATTTTTGGTTTCTACACTTTTGCAAAAAGAGTTCATTTACAAGTAAAAACCTTTGTATATATATCTATGTATATCAATATCCATTTAATTTCCATATTCACCATAGTATATTCTGCGATGAAACACACTTGTAATAACGTATAAAAGAAACCGCTGGTTTTATGTGTCACATTAGAAAGGCGTATTGAAAGGGATTAATCCTTTTCTTAACTTATTGATACTGATGTCTCGAATCATTTCTTTATGATTATGATTCTTATCCTTTCCATCGCAACGCTGCTGACACGATCACAGCTTTTCATACCACTCTGTGACCGTGTTCGGCTATCCTACACATTCATTTAGGTTGTCTCCCACAACAAAATGTTTCAATCCGTATTTTACTCGTTATCCTTCTTTACACAAAACAATGTCATATCTTGGAGATTGCGATATGAAAAAAAAAAGATCAATTCATCACAACAGTGTTGCTGACAGTAAATATGTGTTTTTTTCTTATAGCGAAGCCACATCAGACTATATCCTAAACATACGTCTTTAAGAAAACAAACTGGCATTGCAAACTTCTTAGTTTATCCGTAGAATCAATCTTTCACGAAACCCAGCTTCAGAAAATGTGTTCCGTGTGAAGGAGAATCACGAGAAGGCAGTTACAGCCACATTCTGTACACCACAGGTTTATTTTCTGTGTCCAGGTTCTTAATGGAAGTGTAAAGATCAGTGAGTTAGGAAGGTACCAGAAACATTTTCCAGTGTTTAGCAGAATTACTGCAGTAAAACCTCGCTCTTATTTTTTACTCTCAAGGTTTTCTATAGAATCTCAACTAAAGATTTCCGGAGAGAAGGGTATTTACTGCATCATTTAATCTACTTACATCAGTATAGCAGTCGACAGCGTTTGTTTTGTTTTTTCTTGACGGTAGAGATGAATATATATTTAGATTTTATCGTGCTAGTTATCCGAAAGCAGAATTATGACAACACGTCTTCATTTGCATTTCAGCGGGAGATATAAACCTTTTAAATATTATTCCATAAAACTGAAACAATACGTTAACACTTCATCTGGACAAAACAAATATATGAAGGCAGTCAACACATGCAGTGAAGGACCTAAAGAAGTGTCCCTAAAGAAGTTGAGGATGATAAATGCTTATTTGGGTCTGGAATTAATTTGAAAAAAAATTCATACATTCCAAACTCTCCTATATTACTTCTGTTCCATGATTGCAATTAAATATTTTTCAAACCTACATGATGCAAATACCGCAGATTTGCACCCCAACTTCTGTTTGTATTTCAGATGAATATTATAGAGAGTGTGAGCACGTGATTTGATTTCCCACGAAAGTCGGTAATTTGTTTATCTCATATTTGAATTCGCAGTTTCATAAACTATTTAACGAGAAATCATATCGCGAATTACAATGTTCGTACAGCATATTTTAATTTTTAACGATACACCGTTTGACGTGATAGCAAATTTGCTATCGTAACCCATTTCTTAATAAAATGAGTTTACTTAGTATATTAGTATAGTGCCTTCAAACAAAAGTACGCAAATATATTTTCACTTTGTCTATTCAATACATTTTAACAATTATAATTAAATAACATCGAAACGCTTCAGTCGTTAGCATGAAGCAGTTATTGTCCGTAGTTTCTCTTTAAAAAATCTTGAAACATTTTTTATTATTGTTAGGAATATGAAAAAATATCTATTTGACGAAATAAGTAATTAATGAAAGAGATGTTTTAGTTCAGTTTATCTATTCTGACATGTACTGTCATTAATAATCGAGAAGTAATGTATCGTAGCGATAAAAGGCTGTACAACAGTTAGCGTTGATAGTTCAAGACAGATAAACTGTGTCTTTGTCATCAACTCTTTTCATGATATAAAACCCTGCTACTCACATAGAAAATAACTTGCTTGGCTAAATAAAAACTTACTTCTATGTAAAACTAAATCAATGTCTTCAATTTGTACATCATTAGGAGATGATATATAAGAATGAACATAACTTGAAATAACAATCAGTTATTCCAACGAGTCGTTGAGACTACAAAATGGTAAATTGATTAATCAAGCATTACACAAGGGTTGAGTATATTATATTCAAACGGCTTTGGAGCCTCCCCACATTATAGTTTATATTGATACACCCATTCTTGGATTTCTTTATGTTGCACTGTATCGTAATTTCCACTGTAAATGACTCTGGGGTGAAGCTGTCTTAACAAAAATATACCACTACTTCCTGCAGGTATGTCCAGGTGGTTAGGGTGCTCGAGTCGTAATATTGGGGTCACTGGTTCGAATCCTGGTCGCACCGAACATGCTCGCCCTTTCAACCATGGTGCCATTTTAATGTTACTGTCAATCTCACTATTCATCCAAAAGTTGGCGGTGAATGGTGATGATGTCTAGCTGCATTTCCTCTAGTCTTACACTGCTAAATTAGGGACGTTTATTGCAGATAACCCTCGTGTAGCTTTGCGCGATATTCAAAACAAATAAACAAAAGATCGTACCGAACTCCACGTTCTGTTTTCGTATAAAGTACATGTAACATGAATACTCGTTTTCTTCTCCAGTTTCTTGAGGTACGACTGAAAACCTTATATTGGTGAACCCCTACCCAAATAAAGACGTGAATTTCTCTTATGCTTTGCATTGTCGTTTGAAACCATGAATAACTTTTTGTGACGATTCTCATCTGTTAGAAAACGTCGTACTTTGCTTAATGTGTGCTATTCTGTGTGTGAAAATAAGCACAAAGTTACTCAATGGGCTGTGTGTGCTCTGTTCACCAAGGTATCGAAGACCGGTTTCTGGCGTAGTAAGTCCGTAAACATACCGTTGTTCCATTGAGGGGTTAAAGGGTTTGTTAAACGGCACCCAAGTCCTAGATTTTATATATGTTTACAACCCTCCCTTACTAAAAACAAATATGCTCCCAGTGTCACAGAGGGGTGTCTATGGATTTAAACCTATATAAACCGTGTTTTGAACCGTGGTGGGCAGAGCACAGATGGCCCTTTGTGTAGCTTTGTGCTTAATTCCACTCAAACAAAACAAAATCCTAATAATAGGTTGTCTGAGTGTCAATCAAGAACTAATCGATTACCTTCTTATTAAATTGTAAAAATGAAGGTTATAGCATGAAATGAGTTATACATTTTACACAGAAGCCTTTGAAGCAATTCTTTGGGTTAATATCAAATATTTAGAATATTATATAAAACTCAATGACGAATGAAACAAATTTTGTTGACGAAGGTTAAGTTTGAAGTTAAGGCCAAAGCTACACAACGGGTACCGAAATCTGCCCACCACGGGTATCGAAATCTGGTTTTTAGCGTTGTAAGTCCGCAGACATCCAGCCGTGCCTCTGGGGCATAAAATTGTTTATTTCCAAAGAAACACAACAATTTTTTTAATTAGCTGTATATTTTAATAATGGTAAAAACATGAATTTATTTGACTGTTTTTGAGCACGATGAATCGAACCTTGGACTTAAGCATTGTAAGTCCGAAACCTTACTGTTCCACATGGGGACATGTGAAAACAGAATGCATATTAGTTGAACGAGCATGAGAACATGTTGTAACGCATTTTTAAACCAATGAAGATTTCTAGGGCACCTAAAAAGCGATTCAGTTTTTTGTGACGTAACAAAGTAACCACCTAACGACGACTCCTGAAAGTTAACCTTTTCTGCTTTCCAGTGAAATATCTATACTCACATGCATTACTAAGTTTACAATTATTTTGCTTTTAAAGTACACTATGTTCATATAATATATATATTTCTTTTGATCCACGGAGGGTTAGCATAGATAACCCATTCTACAGCTTAAACTACAAACAAACAATATTTGATCCACATATTTTTACAAGTTTACAAATATTTGAAAATCAAAGTTAACCAATATGTCTATATAATATATCTTTCTTTTGATCCACGGATTTTTGCACTGTAATGATGTCTCCTGTGTGTTTACGTGTAAAACAAATCCATTAATTCATAACAAATTTCAATTTGTCTCCCTTCCTCGAATATCGCCGTTTTGTATATTTTATTATAAAGAATAGTTAATTCTCAAATAAAAAATGACAGTTAAATATTTGTAACAACGGTATGCCAGTTATAAACAATGTTCAGTGGTTAGGAAATAAGTTTAAAATCTATGGTTGGAAAGAATGGAAAATTATTAAGGTTTTATAAATATTTTGTAATAAATAATTTAAATTACTGAAATAGATGTATTTTATAAATGAAATGGTTACATTTATTTTTACGTTACGATCAAAAGAAGATGTTTGAGTTTGAAGGTTATCTGCAATCTATGAACATAAGTCTTAAATTTTATTTTGTCATTAAAGTGGTCACTTGTTCAGTGTATCAGTTATGGAGGGCCGTCTTCAAGTAGATGGTCTTGACTCAGCTTGCTCTGCTTATACTTAAATAAGGTTGCCAATAAGTAAGATGGAGGTTTAATTGTCACCGAAATATTTGTTTATAGTTCTCGCTACGTCGTAATATTTATCTAAAGGATGGAGCTTGGGTGTGTAATTAGAATAAAAATTAACGTTGTTTCTGAACAATAACGTTCCTTGTTTCAGGATAGATCCTTAGAGCGGGTGGCATGTGCTCTCTGCGATTTCAATTATCAATTCTTTTCAGTTTTGCAGGGGCAAGTGAGCTGATTACAAAGTATGTACAGAACTAATTCTGTCTATCATGATTTTACTTTTAAAATCTTAATTCATTGAGGGATAGCTGTTATGCCCAAGACTTGTTGCATGCGATAAATAGTAGTGAGTATTCAGACGTTAAGGGTTAAAGCACCCAACACTTTACCCCAAATTGGTCTTCCATAAGAGATGTCTCGTTATTCATTTGCATTTGTTGGATTATTTGTTAGATGGAATATCCTCAGCGCTTTTCAGTGATATGATCACAGAAATATTACTAAAAAATATATACCATTTCTTCTGTATTGACAAACTATATAATGTAGTTTTACTTACATTTTCATTTACGAAACATCTAAACTTGAAATTTGTGTGAATTGAAAATAAACCATTATTCATAATTCAACATTTTGGTTTTAGTTTTTGTACAAATCTTCCTCTTCGTTATAACATGGCCAAGTGGCACTCGACTCGACTCGGCACTTCATTAAATTCCTGTCCAAATAGTTTTACAGCAGTTCAAAACTTCTTTTCTTCCTTTAAAGATCTTTATTAGAATATCCTGATGTTACCATTCTCTTACTTGAATCTCAAGAGAAAACTAGCGTGAAAAAAGTTTACGTAAAACGAATCTTCTAGAAACCATATCAAGAATAGAAACTGTAAAATAACGTCTTCTGTTATTAGATCAATTCATACCTTTCACAGTCATGGGTAATCCAATAAAATAATTTTCTACTTACAGTTAAACATATCCTTTTGTCTTACTTTCACAAATAACATCAGTTGTTCTGGGGTAATTGGAACTTTTCCTTCGAGACTTCATATCAAGTTTTCTTAAACCTCGTTTATTGTGACTTCAACAAATATTTCACTGAGAGAGAGACGGGCATTATAAACTCATAGCTTTGTGTAAACAGGATTAGGAATTTCAATAAACAGGCGGTTTTTCTTCTCTTCAATGAAAACTGTCTATGTATATTATGAAATACTAATTCTAATTCCTATATTTAATAATTACTAAGTGCAAATGACATAAGCGAGTCACCGTTTTAAAAAATGTCTTAATTAATTTTAACTTTTGAAAAGCTATGTAGAAGCTTTTCAAAATATATTCAACTTTAGCCTTTAATTACATTTCTGTAATTAAAAGTACGTGTTGTTTTTTCTGTATAATCTTAACGTTATAATTTAATTATATTAACTGGTTATAGTTTAATTTCATTATAAGAAGTATTTTATAAATTATTGTATCACCATAAGACTGATAACATGTTTTTACAAATGTCTTTTACTGGTACGATGATAAGGTTTTGTATTTTATAAATAATATGTTGGTGTGGTATTTGTCAGTGTAGTTTTCACATAGTATTGACCTTAGTTCTGTGCCTGGTTTTTGAATAAATTAGGTATTAACTGGATTGTCATATTTTGTTAGTAGTTTTTGCCAAATGCTGATTATTTTTCTGCTGATGTCGGGAATATATGATATTCAGCAGTGTATGTTTTCGTGATTTTTTTAATTTGTGGTATATATTTCTTTTGTTAGTTGATTTTGCTTTTTGTCTAGGTGTGTGTGTATAACGTTTTTTCGGTTTGTGGATGAAACTTGTTGATGTTGATGAAACATTGTATTATTTTGTCTAACTCGTTAATTTTATCAGGTGAGCATAGTTTTACGGCTGTTTTTATTTGGTTTCTTTGAGTTTTTTGTTTTGTTTCACGAAGAAGGTCAAAACGTCGTTCGCTCCTCTACATAAAAATTTTCTCAACCCAAACCAGCCGTTTTACATATATATTTTTCTCTACATATGGGTTTTCTCGTCGTCACTGGATTGGTTATTGTTCCTGATATTGTTGTCACAATGTTATAATTAATATTGATACTGTATGTATGATCGCTATGATGCATACTGATAAACATACCACATGTTATGTATACCCTTGTAAAATATATATATAGCAGCTATATTTATACCCTTTATCTATATAGAGAGTCTGTAAACTCTGGACTGGAAAGACCAATGAACTATACTGAAAGGACATGGACTGGAATTTGTAATTGCATGCAGATGTAATGAATATTGTTTACTATTTATATTTATATATATACACGCAGGCGTCATACTTTGAAATTGTAAATCCACATATATATACAGATAGAGATAAACTATGAATTTTTCAAGTTGTATAGATGCATACGCATATTTCAGGGTTTAAATGGATCTGAATTCTTTACAGTAGGTGCGTTGGCGATAAATTTCAACAATAAATGGACAACATAGAATGTACTTGTTTTAAAATAATCTATATACAGATTGTGCAATAGTGTTAGGAAAAGAGAATATTTTGTCATTCCTTCCATTTGATGTGGCTAATTCTTCCATGGTATTGTGGAATATAAATTTCAAAACTATGGTAATGCTTCACTGATCTCTGTTGACAACTGAATGAGTCAGGGTGAGAATACTTATCATTCGTTAGAATTCCCATATATTTGCACCAAGGACATGTCATATAGGTTTTGCTTGAAAAGACATATTGATCAAAGTTAGGGTCCGGATTAATTGTCATAGTACCTCATCCTATATTTTAACTATATAGAAAAAAAGCTTTTACAGAACTAGTATATGGTACTGATATATGCTATAATAAGACAATTTAATAGCACTCTATAAATAAAACTTGATAAAAACAGTGTAGAGAATTATTAATAAAGCAGTATAAAATTGATACACAAAGGCTATCTGCGCTAGCCGTCTCTAATTTAACAGTGTAAGACGAGAAGGAAATAAGCTAGTCATCACCACCCACCGCCAACTCTTGGACCACTCTTTTACAAACGAACAGTGAGATTAGCCATGACATTATAATGCCCCCATCGCTGAAAGTTCGAGCATATTTGGTGTGAAGGAAATTCGAACCCATGACCCTCAGATTACGAGATGAGTGCCTTAACCGCCGGACCTATTTGAACAGTAATCTCTGGAGATTTAATCATGTTGGTGAATGTCTAACATAATTTTTTTATGCGAATTTACATGAATGTTCTGTTTGAATTAGCTTCATGTAAAAGGGCAGATATGTCTTTTTTCTTGCAGACTACACATCTTGTCATAAGGTCACAGAACTTATAAATATATCACTCTATTGAAAACATCTACTATTATTTTCACAGTACTAAATGTTCCAATGATAGAGTGACGTAACATCACAGCATTTAGACCGTTTTCTGACTGATCAACAGAATACAATTCTCACAGTTACAGTAACTGTTGTGTGTACTTATATGCGAGAGAAATATATCAATTCCTGTCTTCATTATGTTCAAATATTGCACGAAAATAGAACAAGTTGATTTTACGACTTGAGGTTATTGACTGGCATATGACTAATGAACACATGTCATTAAGTCATGTATTGTAACTGAAATACACTCGACTTGTATGAAAGTTAATATAATCTTGGCAGTCTTATTTTATAATTCATACATATTTCAGTTTTCTTATTCCAAAATATCAAAGGATATCGAGCTGGCGTCGCAATTTGCCCTTAAGATAAGTTTAAAAACACAACCAAAATCATTTCTTCATTATTATGTCACTGAACTTAAAAGTCAATTAAAATAAATTTATTTATTCTTCCACTTTACATAATGATACAAAAGTAGAAATGTATATTCATAAATTTTCAAAATTTTAGAGTATATTAGAAATTTATTTTCTGTTTTCGATTTAGAACTCACATGTTTGTTTTTTAAAACTACTGTTGTTTACAAATTTAATTTGCCAAGATCTATACATAATCTAACTTCTTCAGAATGTAATTGTTTAGACACAAAAAAGAAATATCAGTACCATCCATTTTACAATTTGGGTTGTATTCTTCGAAGTTATACTTATTTATAACTTATTATGGATATAAAGTTATTTTCTAGTGATAAAAGTATACGTTATGTATTTATAAAATGTAAGAAAATCGTCTTTATTTGCAGGCTATATCTTTCATTGTAAGGCTTAACAAAGTTGAAATATTTTGTCAAGAATTTTTACAGGTTTTTCTTTTCAAAGCTTTAAAAGCAGAATGTATGCACATTATGCATGATGAATCTTGGATAAATTCACTTTTTCTAACTTAAGTCGTCACCCGCTGGTACAGCGGTAAGTCTACGGATTTATAATACTAAAATCAGGGGTTAGAGTCCTCTCGCTGGACTCAGCAGATAGCCTGAGGTGAATTTGTTATAAAGAAACAGTCTAACTTAAGTTTTGGTAATAAGTGTTTTTAGTATGTGTGATGCTTGTTAAGTTTAGATTTTACTTACATATATTGATGATAGCATATTAGGCGAAGGTGAAACACGTCAATCTTAAACGACACAGGAGAAATATTATAAGGGTTAAAAGGTCTAGTGTCCAGCAAGACGGCTATATAATTTCCAAACGAAGAAACTGTCCACGATCATAATAGCTCAAACGACTTTTGGAAATGTTCCAAATAGAATAAAAATATAATTAGGTGTTATTACACAAGGGTATTGGTCATTATTTTATAAACTAAGATGTTTTGTAAATAGTATATTTTATATACCTTGAAGGTTTTAAGTAATTTTTTCCAAAATATGTAATACTTCTTAACTCTGCAATTTTACTTGCTGGCAATATACTATCAATGATAGTATATTGGGCTATGATGAAACAGTTTTATATAATATATGCAAGTGGAGACTTGTATTAGTTATTCAGACATAACTGTTAGGACTTGATATTCATGAGGTGTAATTTATCATAAAACTAAGCTAGGTGTGTAAAGGTGAGTATTTTATAAAACGAAAATGTTTTCCTAAACAGTATATTAATGTGTCTTGAAGTTTTGTTAACAAATGTTTCAGTATGTGTGATATATATATGCAAAAACGGCTCGTTTGGGTTGAGAAAATATATTACGTAGAAGAGCGAACAACGTTTCGACCTTCTTCGGTCATCGTCAGGTTCACAAGGAAAGAAAGAGGTAACTGTCCGGAAGCTGACCATATATTTGGAAGGGGATGTGTAACTGAGTGTCGGAATGTTGAGGGCGGTGTTAGATGTTTGAATATATAATTTTATATTATTTATTGTTATATTTAATATAGGTATAAAGTCCTTCCTTGAAATATAATAAAAAATAATATAAA
This sequence comes from Tachypleus tridentatus, assembly GCF_004210375.1. Lineage (NCBI taxonomy): Eukaryota > Metazoa > Arthropoda > Merostomata > Xiphosura > Limulidae > Tachypleus > Tachypleus tridentatus. Next base: position 47,797,021 of record NC_134828.1, on the reverse strand, counting down.
TATATATATTTGAACATCTAACACCGCTCTATACATATAAGGACTAATATGTTTCGCACCAAACTCAGCAACATGCTCTGGACGACTAGCTTATCTAAGTCCAAATTCTAATGTATTATCAGAGTCAATTATACTAGTCACTCATTCTTCCTACCTGACGTGACACCTTAAGAGTTGATAGCATTATTTTTTGACTTTAATGAGCCTTAAGTTTCCATATTGCTCGTATTTTCCTTCAAATACCTCATGTATTTTAGTTGAGCCTCTAATAAACGTTTGACCAAAATAATAGTATATATAGACGAAATGGACCTTGAGTTTGTATCGGTTAGGGTGCTCGAACAGTGAAAGTACGATTAATCACGTTTTAAAGTTGGACAAATCTTGTTATCTTATCTTTTATTGAGAACTAGTAACTAAACAATAGTTCTCTTTAAACACAATAATTCAAAATATCAATACACGTCCAAAGTCTACTTATAATTCAGTGTACTGACAACATTGAGTAAACGACTGTTATAAAATTCAAATAAATATTTCTCACTTATAATACATTTTACAAGTTGCTCAGCTTTACCTGATTAGATACATCCCGGTTATTACGAAAAGATTACTTGAATCTTGCTATGCTTTCACGTAGTTCTATTTTCATCCAGAAGAGAGTAATGCAAGAGACAGATTTAGAGTAAAAAGCCGATTCAAAATTTTCGCAAAGTAATTATGAAACCTCATAAATACTTCACAAATCATATACCATGTTCACTAAATATTCACATTTCATCTTCAGCTAGTGTTCGATTTATTGTAAATGCCATCGAGGATTTGGGCTGCGTCGATCAGCTTTAGTTATGTAAACTGGTTTGGGAACCTGGGCTGAGCTTGCCTTGAGTCTCATGAAGGATACACAGCCTGTGTAAGGACACCAGTTTAGTTGTAGATTAGTCATTCTAGCTGTTGGCACAGTCAACATCAGGCTAGTGTAGATTGGTCACTCTAGCTGTCCAAATTTTCAACATCAAACTAATGAAGATTGATCATTCTAGCTGTCAACATAATCATCACCAGGCTAGTGCAGATTTTCACAATATATATCAACATACTTAACACCAGACTAGTGTAAATGGGTTATTCTAATTATCAACATAATCAACACCAAGCTAGTGTAGATTGCTATTTAAATTGTTAGCATAGTCAACCCCAAGTTAATGTAGATTGATCACTCAAGCTTACTACATAATCACCACCAGGCTTGTGTAGAAATTGGCCTCTGTAATTGTCGACATAGTCAAATCTAGATTAATACAAACTGGTTATTGTAGTTGTCGACATAATGAACAACAAGCTAGTGTAAATTGGTGACTGTAGCTGTCAACACAAGGCTTGTTTAAACTGGTTAATGTAGCTGTCAATAAAATTAACACCAGACTAGTGTATAAATTTTACACTCTAATTGTCGACATAAAAAACACCAGATTAATGCAAATTAGTTACTTTATCTGCTAAAATAATGAATACCAGGCGAATGAAGATTGGTTTGGTTTCTTTTCAATTTCGCGCAAAGCTACTCGAGGTTTATCTGCGCTTGCCATCCAGAGTTTAGAAGTGTATGACTAGAGGGAAGGCAGCTATTCATCCCCACTCGCCACCAACTCTTGGGCTACTATTTTGCTAACGAATAGTAGGGTGAACCGTTACATTATAACATTATTAACATGTTTAGTGTGACGTGAATTCGAACCCCTGACCCTCAAATTACGAGTCGAACGCTTTAACCACCTGGCCATGACGGGCCGCGTGTAGATTGGTTAACGTAGTGTCGACATAGTGAACACTAGACTAGTGTAAACTTGTTACTGTAGCTGTCAACATAATTAACACCAGGCTATTCTTGATGACGAAAAACCCACGAGTTTGTATCTCAGAACGGCTGGTGTGGGTATTAACAGTTTTATTGATAAGGAGAGAACAACGTTTCGACCTTCCTAGGTCATCTTCAGGTGAAGAAAGAGAGAGTTTGAATGTGACCGATGACGGACACATGTCTGAGGAACAATATTATAAAGGACTACGAGATTCTAGGGACTGTTGCAGGTGGATGTTATGTTATTAATTAGTATAGATATAACGGTGTTTCTTTATATTGGTTTAATTTTGGTTTTAGTTATTGTATAAGTAGGGCTTCTTTGATTTTGCGTTTGTTTATATTTGTTTCCTTACTTAATATTTGGGTGGGTTTTCATGGTTATGTTGTGTTTATTTGATTTGCAGTGTTCAAAAACGTGTAAAGGTATGTTTTTCTGTTCTTTGAATCTGGTTTCCATTTTTATGCTTGTTTCACAAATGAAGAATTCAAAGCAGTAGTTGCTTTGTATTTTATAAATTATGTTGGTGCTTTATTTGTCAGTGTAGTTTTTATATAGTACGGACGTTAGTTTTGTACCTGGTTTTTGAATAAATTTAATGCTTACTGAAATGTGTTTTGTTATACGATTTTTCCAAATGTGGAATTTGTAGAATCACGTTCACAAACTAAAACGAAAAGTACATTATTTTAATTAAAGTGTTTATAGGTTAGCTTTAAACTTTTTAATAATCATATATTCATTAATCCGTGAATTTCAAATATTTCTGCTCTTCTATTCATGTAAGAAAACGTATTGGAAACTGAAGTATTAGTTTATACAAAGGAAAGTTAATTGTATCGTTGAAGTCTTATAGCGTCACAAATGTTGGCTGGTTATATTATGTTTCGATCAGACAGTTAACTTATAATTCCGAATTATCTCGATTTATACCCGCTTTATGGGTTAAGCATTTTATTTATTAATTGCGTATTATGAATCCAAAAAAGTAAAATATTTTTTATTCTTAATTTATAGTGAGTCATTTGTTTGCACAGTCACTCAAAGTACGAGGCAAGACAAAAGGGATAATACTGTGTAGAGATTTTAAACAGCATAGGGATCGGCATATGGAAATACACGAGTATCAGTATAGCGCCTACTCCCAGTGAAAAACAAAATTACGCAAATATATTTTCACTTTATCCACTCAATATATATATTTTAACAATTATAATTAAATAATATCCAAACACATCAGTAGTTAGCATAAAGCAGTTATTGTTCTTGGTATCTCTTAGCGAAATATTGAAAAAAATATATCATTGTTAGGAAAGTGAAACAATATCGGTTTGACGAAATAATTAGTTAATGAAAGAGATGTTTTAGTTCAATTTATCTATTGTGACAAGTACTGTCATTAATAATCGAAAAGCAATGTATCGTAGCGATAAAGGCTGTAGAACATGTAGCTTTGATAGTTCAAGACAGATAAACTGTGTCATCAACTATTTTCATGAGTTAAACTCTGCTACTGACGTAGAAAATAACTTGCTTGGCTAAATAAAAATTTACTACTATGTAAAAACAAATCAATGTCTACCAACAAACAGAGGAGAATTACAATATGTGCATCGTTAGGAGATGATATGTAAGAATGAACATAACTTGAAATAACAATCAGTTATTCCAACGATCTTGAGGCTATAAATTGGTATATTGATTAACCAGCAATAATCAAGGGTTGACTACATTATACTAAAACGGCTTTGGACCCTCCCCACATTATAGTCCATGTTGTATTCCCACTCATGGACTTCTTAATGTAGCACTGTATCGAAATTTCAACTTCAGATGACTCTGGGGTGAAGCTGTCTTATCCAAAATATTCCACTACTTCCTGCAAGTATCGCCAGTTGGTTAAGGTGCTGGAGTCGTAATCTGGAGGTCGCGGGTTCGAATCGTGGTCGCACTAAATATGTTCGCCATTTTAACCATTGAGGGCGTTATAATGTTACTATAAATCCCCCTATTGGTCCAAGAGTTGGCGTTGGGTAGTGCTAACTAGCTGCTTTCTTTTTAGTCTTACACTGCAAAATCAGGGACGGTGAGCACAGGTAGAGTTCGTATAACTTTGCGTGAAATTCAAAAGCAAACAAACAAAACTTCAAGCAGGTTTTCAATAATTCCTCTTTCAACAATACGATTGTACATAGGGTTCGTATCACCGTTACAATAAACATGCTCGAACTTTTAACCGTGGAGGCATTATAATGTGACGGTCAGTGCCAAAATTTGTTGGTAGAAAAATAGCCATAGAGTTCGCGGTGGGTGGGGGTGACTATCTGCCTTCCCTCTAGTCTTACACGGCTAAATTAGCTTCAAGATATAGCTTCAAAATGATCGGCGTTAACCGTATTTCAAACTTCAAAAAATAAATACTATCAGGAGTATTTACGTTTCTAAGGTAAGGTGTGAATAGTAATGTTTGTTTACTTAAGATACGTCACATCTGGCATTATATAAAGATAAACGTTCCTATTTTTTGAAATTATTAATGGCGAGGTTCAATTTTAGAAGAAATTTTAAATTTTTCCTATTTCTCTGATTGTTTAGACCGCAAGTTGAACCTGCAAATCGTCAAAGAAGGGTCTATTTTCCTATGATAAAATATTTTAAAAGAAAAAAGAAAGTGCTATAAAACTTTTTATGCTCACTTTCTTGAGAGATTCAATTCTTTTTTTCCAATGTAACATACGAGTAGGGGTTATTTTATATCATGACACCGAATTTCAGGCGTTCCTACTTTAGAAATGCTAATTTGAGAAAGTAAATTCAACAAGCGTCATCTGACCTACTGCTTTTAATAAAACAACGAAATCAACTGTTATTAGTATAAAACACTCACAGATGATAATTTAATTTCAGCCTTTACCCTTACGAAGCTCGCATGACCTGAATAATACAACTGGTCTACTGATAAGGCCTGCGGACATTATTACTGAAAGACGATGACTGTCGGTCTACTGAACTAAACTTGTACTTGAATAAACCTGAAAAATTAAACATTAATTTGGAACCGTTAAGTGTAACGTCAGTTTGTTGAAACGGAACGGACTTTCTTGTGCAATATTCCTTAACATCACGATATTCCCGGAATTCTCCATATCTTTAAATACTGCGACGGTGCTAGCGGCTTCTCAATTAGCGTTTTTCCATTTTCAATGAAACATCATTTTCAATACTCAGTTTATAAATAATGACACGTTAATTAATAATAATCGAACAAAACGTATGGTGTTGTAAATAACGAATATTTTGTCAAACTGTGTTGGCACACAGTCTTGTTGTGAATTCTATGTGTCGCAAATTCTGCGTTTATCTGAGATTCACCTAAATTATAAAACATGTGGCAGTTGTTTCATGTTAAATTGGTAACAAACGCTTTTGCCTTGTTCTCCTTGTCCCACCAAAAATATTCTCCTTCGAAATATTTTACCCACATTTCTTGTTCATCTGATATGTGGCATAATAAAGAAAGAATGATAGCCGTGGGATTCGAACCCACGCCCTTTCGGACTGATATCTTAAAGCAGCGCCTTAGACATCTCACCAACACTACCGTATATATTTATATACATATTTTCTACACATTTGAAAAAAGAGTTTTTTACAAGTTGAAAACCTTTTTATATGTATATATCTCAATATTCACTTAATTTCCACATTCAACATACTCTATTCTGTTAAGAAACACACTTGTAATAAAGTATAAAAGAAACCACTGCTTTTAGGTGTTAAATTAGAAACACGTATTGAAAGGGATTAATCCTTTTTTTAACTTATTGACACTGATGTCTCGCATCATTTCTTTATGATTGTGGTTCATATCCTTTCCGTCGCAACGCTGCTGACACGATCACAGCTTTTCATACCACTCTGTGACCGTGTTCGGCTATCCTACACATTCATTTAGGTTGTCTCCCACAACAAAATCTTTCAATCCGTATTTTACTCGTCATCCTTCTTTACACAAAACACTGTCATATCTTGGAGATTGCGATATGAAAAAAAATATCAATTCATCACAACAGTGTTCCTGACAGTAAATATGTGCGATTTTCTTATAGCAAAGCCACATCAGACAATATGCTGACCGTACGTCTTTGTTGGAACAAATTGTCAAGCAATCTTTTAAATCTATCCCTAGAATCCAACTTTCACGAAACCTACCTTCAAAAAATGTATTCCATGTATTGAAGAATCACGAGAAGGCAGTTACAGCCACATTCTGTACACCACAATTTCATTTTCTATGCACATATTCTAAATGGAAGTGTAAAGATCAGTGAGTTAGGAAGGTACTAGAAACATTATTCAAGATTTAGCAGAATTACTACAGGAAACCCACGCTCTTATACTTACTCCAAAAATCTTCTAGAGAATCTCAACTACAGATTTGCACGGGGAAGAGTATTTACCACAACATTTAATCTACATACATCAGTATTAGAGACGATAATGTTTTCTTTTTTTTTTATTGACGGTAGAAAGAAATATATCTTTAGATTTTATCGTGCTATTTATCCGAAAGCAGAATAATGAGAACATGTCTTCATTTGCATTTCAGCGGGAGATATAAAACTTTTAAATATTATTCTAAAGAAAACAGAAACAATACGTTAACACTTCATCTTGACAAAAGAAATCTATGAATGCAGTCAACACGTGCAGTGAAAGACTGCAAGTGTCTCGAAGGAAGTTGAGGATGATAAATGCTTATTTGGGTCTGGAATTAATTTGAAATTTTTTTCATATATTTGAAAATCTACTATATTACTTCAGTTCCATGATTGCAATTAAATATTTTATCAAATGCAAATGATGCATATACCGCAGATTTGCACCCCAACTTCTGTTTGTATTTCAGATGAATATTGTAGAGAGTGTAAGCACGTGATTTGGTTTCCAGGAAAGTCGGTAATTTGTTTATCTCATATTTCAATTCGCAGTTCCAGAAACTTTTTAACGAGAAATCCTCTGATAATATGTATCTAAAACAACAATGTCTAAGGCGTAACTTGTCATAAATTAGTTAGAGACTTCCATAGCGCTCGAGATCAACTGTCGCATATCGCGAATTACAATGTTTGTTCAGCATATTTTAATTTTTAACGATACACCGTTTTACGTGATAGCAAATTTGCTATCGTAACCCATTTCTTAATAAACTGAGTTATGCTCACGCTAATTTCACAAATTGTTTTTTTGCTGATTCATTGTGATATAGTTTCAAGATCAATAGAGTTAACCGCATTTTATACTTCACAAACTAAATACTAACAGGAATATTTATGTTTTTTTTGTGTAAGGATTGAATAGAAATGTTTGTTTATTTAACATACGTCACATCTGGCATTATATAAAAATAAACGCTCCTATTTCTTGAAATTATTAATGGCGAGGTTCAATTTTAGAAGAAAATTTAAGTTTTTCCTATTTCTCTGATTGTTCAGACCGCAAGTTGAACCTGCAAATCGTCAAAGAAAAGTTTATTTTCCTATGATAAAAGATTTTAAAGTAAAGTAGAAAATGCCATAAAACTTTTTATGCTCTCTTTCTTGAGAGATTCAATTCTTTTTTTCCAATGTAACATACGAGTAGGGGTTATTTTATATCATGACACCGAATTTTAGGCGTTCCTACTTTAGAAATGCTAATTTGAGAAAGTAAGTTCAACAAGCGTCATCTGACCTACTGCTTTTAATAAAACAACGAAATCAACAGTTATTAGTATAAAACACTCACAGATGATAATTTAATTTTAGCCTTTACCCTAACGAAGCCCGCATGACCTGAATAATATAACTGGTCTACTGAAAAGGACTACGGACATTATTACTGAAAGACGATGCTGTCGAAACTAAACTTGTACTTGAATAAACCTGAAAAATTAAACATTCATTTGGAACCGTTAAGTGTAACGTCAGTTTGTTGAAACGGAACGGACTTTCTTGTGCAATATTGCTTAACATTACGAAATTCCCGGAATTCTCCATATCTTTAAATACTGCGACGGTGCTAGCGGCTTCTCAGTTAGCGTTTTTCCATTTTCAATGAAACATCATTTCTCAATACTCAGTGTATAAATAATCACACGTTAATTAATAATAATCGAACAAAACGTATGGTGTTGTAAATAACGAATATTTTGTGAAACTGTGTTGGCACACAGTCTTGTTGTGAATTCTATGCGTCGCAAATTCTGCGTTTATCTGAGATTCACCTAAATTATAAAACATGTGGCAGTTGTTTCATGTTAAATTGGTAACAAACGCTTTTGCCTTGTTCTCCTTGTTCCACCAAAAGATTCTCCTTCGAAATATTTTACCCACATTTCTTGTTCATCTGATATGTGGCATAATAAAGAAAGAATGGCAGCGGTGGGATTCGAACCCACGCCCTTTCGGACTGGTGCCTTAAACCAGCGCCTTAGACCGCTCGGCCACACTACCTTGTATATATTTTTCTACACATTTGAAAAAGAGTGTTTTTACAAGTTGAAAACCTTTTATATGTATATATCTCAATATTCACTTAAATTCCACATTCAACATACTGTATTCTGTTAAGAAACACACTTGTAATAAAGTATAAAAGAAACCACTGCTTTTAGGTGTTAAATTAGAAACACGTATTGAAAGGGATTAATCCTTTTTTTAACTTATTGACACTGATGTCTCGCATCATTTCTTCATGATTGTGGTTCATATCCTTTCCGTCGCAACGCTGCTGACACGATCACAGCTTTTCATACCACTTTGTGACCGTGTTCGGCTATCATACACATTCATTTAGGTTGTCTCCCACAAGAAAATCTTTCAATCCGTATTTTACTCGTCATCCTTCTTTACACAAAACACTGTCATATCTTGGAGATTGCGATATGAAAAAAAAATATCAATTCATCACAACAGTGGTGCTGACAGTATATATGTGCGATTTTCTTATAGCAAAGCCACATCAGTCTATATGCTGACCGTACGTCTTTGTTGGAACAAATTGTCAAGCAATCTTTTAAATCTATCCCTACAATCCTACTTTCACGAAACCTAGCTTCAAAAAATGTATTCCATGTATTGAAGAATCACGAGAAGGCAGTTACAGCCACATTCTGTACACCACAATTTCATTTTCTATGCACATATTCTAAATGGAAGTGTAAAGATCAGTGAGTTAGGAAGGTACTAGAAACATTATAGAGTGTTTAGCAGAATTACTGCAGGAAAACCTCGTTCTTATACTTACTCTAAAAATTTTCTGGAGAATCTCAACTAAAGATTGGCACGGGGAAGAATATTTACAATAACATTTAATCTACTTACATCATTATAAGAGTCGATAAGGTTTTCTTTTTTTTTATTGACGGTAGACAGAAATATATCTTTTAGATTTTATCGTGCTAGTTATCCGAAAGCAAAATAATGAGAACACGTCTTCATTTGCATTTCAGCGGGAGATATAAAACTTTTAAATATTATTCTCAAGAAAACAGAAACAATACGTTAACACTTCATCTTGACAAAAGAAATCTATGAATGCAGTCAATACGTGCAGTGAAAGACTGCAAGTGTCTCGAAGGAAGTTGAGGATGATAAATGCTTATTTGGGTCTGGAATTAATTTGAAAATTGTTTCATATATTTGAAAATCTACTATATTACTTCAGTTCCATGATTGCAATTAAACATTTTTTATCAAATGCAAATGATGCATATACCGCAGATTTGCACCCCAACTTCTGTTTGTATTTCAGATGAATATTATAGAGAGTGTAAGCACGTGATTTGGTTTCCAGGAAAGTCGGTAATTTGTTTATCTCATATTTCAATTCGCAGTTCCAGAAACTTTTTAACGAGAAATCCTCTGATAATATGTATCTAAAACAACAATGTCTAAGGCGTAACTTGTCATAAATTAGTTAGAGACTTCCATAGCGCTCGAGATCAACTGTCGCATATCGCGAATTACAATGTTTGTTCAGCATATTTTAATTTTAACGATACACCGTTTTACGTGATAGCAAATTTGCTATCGTAACCCATTTCTTAATAAACTGAGTTATGCTCACGCTAATTTCACAAATTGTTTTTTTTGCTGATTCATTGTGATATAGTTTCAAGATCAATAGAGTTAACCGCATTTTATACTTCACAAACTAAATACTAACAGGAATATTTATGTTTTTGTGTAAGGATTGAATAGAAATGTTTGTTTATTTAACATACGTCACATCTGGCATTATATAAAATAAACGCTCCTATTTCTTGAAATTATTAATGGCGAGGTTCAATTTTAGAAGAAAATTTAAGTTTTTCCTATTTCTCTGATTGTTCAGACCGCAAGTTGAACCTGCAAATCGTCAAAGAAAAGTCTATTTTCCTATGATAAAAGATTTTAAAGTAAAGTAGAAAATGCCATAAAACTTTTTATGCTCTCTTTCTTGAGAGATTCAATTCTTTTTTTCCAATGTAACATACGAGTAGGGGTTTTTTATATCATGACACCGAATTTTAGGCGTTCCTACTTTAGAAATGCTAATTTGAGAAAGTAAGTTCAACAAGCGTCATCTGACCTACTGTCTTTATTAAAACAACGAAATCAACAGTTATTAGTATAAAACACTCACAGATGATAATTTAATTTTAGCCTTTACCCTAACGAAGCCCGCATGACCTGAATAATATAACTGGTCTACTGAAAAGGACTACGGACATTATTACTGAAAGACGATGCTGTCGAAACTAAACTTGTACTTGAATAAACCTGAAAAATTAAACATTCATTTGGAACCGTTAAGTGTAACGTCAGTTTGTTGAAACGGAACGGACTTTCTTGTGCAATATTGCTTAACATTACGAAATTCCCGGAATTCTCCATATCTTTAAATACTGCGACGGTGCTAGCGGCTTCTCAGTTAGCGTTTTTCCATTTTCAATGAAACATCATTTCTCAATACTCAGTGTATAAATAATCACACGTTAATTAATAATAATCGAACAAAACGTATGGTGTTGTAAATAACGAATATTTTGTGAAACTGTGTTGGCACACAGTCTTGTTGTGAATTCTATGCGTCGCAAATTCTGCGTTTATCTGAGATTCACCTAAATTATAAAACATGTGGCAGTTGTTTCATGTTAAATTGGTAACAAACGCTTTTGCCTTGTTCTCCTTGTTCCACCAAAAAGATTCTCCTTCGAAAAATTTTACCCACATTTCTTGTTCATCTGATATGTGGCATAATAAAGAAAGAATGGCAGCGGTGGGATTCGAACCCACGCCCTTTCGGACTGGTGCCTTAAACCAGCGCCTTAGACCGCTCGGCCACACTACCTTGTATATATTTTTCTACACATTTGAAAAGAGTGTTTTTACAAGTTGAAAACTTTTTTTATATGTATATATCTCAATATTCACTTAAATTCCACATTCAACATACTGTATTCTGTTAAGAAACACACTTGTAATAAAGTATAAAAGAAACCACTGCTTTTAGGTGTTAAATTAGAAACACGTATTGAAAGGGATTAATCCTTTTTTTTAACTTATTGACACTGATGTCTCGCATCATTTCTTCATGATTGGGGTTCATATCCTTTCCGTCGTAACGCTGCTGACACGATCACAGCTTTTCATACCACTTTGTGACCGTGTTCGGCTATCATACACATTCATTTAGGTTGTCTCCCACAAGAAAATCTTTCAATCCGTATTTTACTCGTCATCCTTCTTTACACAAAACACTGTCATATCTTGGAGATTGCGATATGAAAAAAAATATCAATTCATCACAACAGTGGTGCTGACAGTATATATGTGCGATTTTCTTATAGCAAAGCCACATCAGTCTATATGCTGACCGTACGTCTTTGTTGGAACAAATTGTCAAGCAATCTTTTAAATCTATCCCTACAATCCTACTTTCACGAAACCTAGCTTCAAAAAATGTATTCCATGTATTGAAGAATCACGAGAAGGCAGTTACAGCCACATTCTGTACACCACAATTTCATTTTCTATGCACATATTCTAAATGGAAGTGTAAAGATCAGTGAGTTAGGAAGGTACTAGAAACATTATAGAGTGTTTAGCAGAATTACTGCAGGAAAACCTCGTTCTTATACTTACTCTAAAAATTTTCTGGAGAATCTCAACTAAAGATTGGCACGGGGAAGAATATTTACAATAACATTTAATCTACTTACATCATTATAAGAGTCGATAAGGTTTTCTTTTTTTTTTATTGACGGTAGACAGAAATATATCTTTTAGATTTTATCGTGCTAGTTATCCGAAAGCAAAATAATGAGAACACGTCTTCATTTGCATTTCAGCGGGAGATATAAAACTTTTAAATATTATTCTCAAGAAAACAGAAACAATACGTTAACACTTCATCTTGACAAAAGAAATCTATGAATGCAGTCAATACGTGCAGTGAAAGACTGCAAGTGTCTCGAAGGAAGTTGAGGATGATAAATGCTTATTTGGGTCTGGAATTAATTTGAAAATTTTTTCATATATTTGAAAATCTACTATATTACTTCAGTTCCATGATTGCAATTAAACATTTTTTCAAATGCAAATGATGCATATACCGCAGATTTGCACCCCAACTTCTGTTTGTATTTCAGATGAATATTATAGAGAGTGTAAGCACGTGATTTGGTTTCCCAGGAAAGTCGGTAATTTGTTTATCTCATATTTCAATTCGCAGTTCCAGAAACTTTTTAACGAGAAATCCTCTGATAATATGTATCTAAAACAACAATGTCTAAGGCGTAACTTGTCATAAATTAGTTAGAGACTTCCATAGCGCTCGAGATCAACTGTCGCATATCGCGAATTACAATGTTTGTTCAGCATATTTTAATTTTTAACGATACACCGTTTTACGTGATAGCAAATTTGCTATCGTAACCCATTTCTTAATAAACTGAGTTATGCTCACGCTAATTTCACAAATTGTTTTTTTGCTGATTCATTGTGATATAGTTTCAAGATCAATAGAGTTAACCGCATTTTATACTTCACAAACTAAATACTAACAGGAATATTTATGTTTTTTGTGTAAGGATTGAATAGAAATGTTTGTTTATTTAACATACGTCACATCTGGCATTATATAAAATAAACGCTCCTATTTCTTGAAATTATTAATGGCGAGGTTCAATTTTAGAAGAAAATTTAAGTTTTTCCTATTTCTCTGATTGTTCAGACCGCAAGTTGAACCTGCAAATCGTCAAAGAAAAGTTTATTTTCCTATGATAAAAGATTTTAAAGTAAAGTAGAAAATGCCATAAAACTTTTTATGCTCTCTTTCTTGAGAGATTCAATTCTTTTTTTTCCAATGTAACATACGAGTAGGGGTTATTTTATATCATGACACCGAATTTTAGGCGTTCCTACTTTAGAAATGCTAATTTGAGAAAGTAAGTTCAACAAGCGTCATCTGACCTACTGTCTTTATTAAAACAACGAAATCAACAGTTATTAGTATAAAACACTCACAGATGATAATTTAATTTTAGCCTTTACCCTAACGAAGCCCGCATGACCTGAATAATATAACTGGTCTACTGAAAAGGACTACGGACATTATTACTGAAAGACGATGCTGTCGAAACTAAACTTGTACTTGAATAAACCTGAAAATTAAACATTCATTTGGAACCGTTAAGTGTAACGTCAGTTTGTTGAAACGGAACGGACTTTCTTGTGCAATATTGCTTAACATTACGAAATTCCCGGAATTCTCCATATCTTTAAATACTGCGACGGTGCTAGCGGCTTCTCAGTTAGCGTTTTTCCATTTTCAATGAAACATCATTTCTCAATACTCAGTGTATAAATAATCACACGTTAATTAATAATAATCGAACAAAACGTATGGTGTTGTAAATAACGAATATTTTGTGAAACTGTGTTGGCACACAGTCTTGTTGTGAATTCTATGCGTCGCAAATTCTGCGTTTATCTGAGATTCACCTAAATTATAAAACATGTGGCAGTTGTTTCATGTTAAATTGGTAACAAACGCTTTTGCCTTGTTCTCCTTGTTCCACCAAAAAGATTCTCCTTCGAAAAATATTTTACCCACATTTCTTGTTCATCTGATATGTGGCATAATAAAGAAAGAATGGCAGCGGTGGGTTCGAACCCACGCCCTTTCGGACTGGTGCCTTAAACCAGCGCCTTAGACCGCTCGGCCACACTACCTTGTATATACTTTTCTACACATTTGAAAAGAGTTTTTACAAGTTGAAAACCTTTTTTATATGTATATATCTCAATATTCACTTAATTTCCACATTCAACATACTGTATTCTGTTAAGAAACACACTTGTAATAAAGTATAAAAGAAACCACTGCTTTTAGGTGTTAAATTAGAAACACGTATTGAAAGGGATTAATCTTTTTTAACTTATTGACACTGATGTCTCGCATCATTTCTTTATGATTGTGGTTCATATCCTTTCCGTCGCAACGCTGCTGACACGATCACAGCTTTTCATACCACTTTGTGACCGTGTTCGGCTATCACACACATTCATTTAGGTTGTCTCCCACAACAAAATCTTTCAATCCGTATTTTACTCGTCATCCTTCTTTACACAAAACACTGTCATATCTTGGAGATTGCGATATGAAAAAAAATATCAATTCATCACAACAGTGGTGCTGACAGTATATATGTGTTTTTTTCTTATAGCAAAGCCACATCAGTCTATATATGCTGACCATACGTCTTTGTTGGAACAAATTGTCAAGCAATCTTTAAATCTATCCCTAGAATCCAACTTTCACGAAACCTAGCTTCAAAAAATGTATTCCATGTATTGAAGAATCACGAGAAGGCAGTTACAGCCACATTCTGTACACCACAATTTCATTTTCTATGCACATATTCTAAATGGAAGTGTAAAGATCAGTGAGTTAGGAAGGTACTAGAAACATTATAGAGTGTTTAGCAGAATTACTGCAGGAAAACCTCGCTCTTATACTTACTCTCAAAAATTTTCTTTAGAATCTCAACTAAAGATTGGCACGGGGAAGAATATTTACAATAACATTTAATCTACTTACATCATTATAAGAGTCGATAAGGTTTTCTTTTTTTTATTGACGGTAGACAGAAATATATCTTTAGATTTTATCGTGCTAGTTATCCGAAAGCAAAATAATGAGAACACGTCTTCATTTGCATTTCAGCGGGAGATATAAAACTTTTAAATATTATTCTAAAGAAAACAGAAACAATACGTTAACACTTCATCTTGACAAAAGAAATCTATGAATGCAGTCAATACGTGCAGTGAAAGACTGCAAGTGTCTCGAAGGAAGTTGAGGATGATAAATGCTTATTTGGGTCTGGAATTAATTTGAAATTTGTTTCATATATTTGAAAATCTACTATATTACTTCAGTTCCATGATTGCAATTAAACATTTTTTCAAATGCAAATGATGCATATACCGCAGATTTGCACCCCAACTTCTGTTTGTATTTCAGATGAATATTATAGAGAGTGTAAGCACGTGATTTGGTTTCCCAGGAAAGTCGGTAATTTGTTTATCTCATATTTCAATTCGCAGTTTCAGAAACTTTTAACGAGAAATCCTCTGATAATATGTATCTAAAACAACAATGTCTAAGGCGTAACTTGTCATAAATTAGTTAGAGACTCCATAGCGCTCGAGATCAACTGTCGCATATCGCGAATTACAATGTTTGTTCAGCATATTTTAATTTTTAACGATACACCGTTTTACGTGATAGCAAATTTGCTATCGTAACCCATTCTTAATAAACTGAGTTATGCTCACGCTAATTTCACAAATTGTTTTTTTTGCTGATTCATTGTGATATAGTTTCAAGATCAATGGAGTTAACCGCATTTTATACTTCACAAACTAAATACTAACAGGAATATTTATGTTTTTTTGTGTAAGGATTGAATAGAAATGTTTGTTTATTTAACATACGTCACATCTGGCATTATATAAAAATAAACGCTCCTATTTCTTGAAATTATTAATGGCGAGGTTCAATTTTAGAAGAAAATTTAAGTTTTTTCCTATTCTCTGATTGTTCAGACCGCAAGTTGAACCTGCAAATCGTCAAAGAAAAGTCTATTTTCGTATGATAAAAGATTTTAAAGTAAAGTAGAAAATGCCATAAAACTTTTATGCTCTTTTCTTCAGAGATTCAATTTTTTTTCCAATGTAACATACGAGTAGGGGTTATTTTATATCATGACACCGAATTTTAGGCGTTCCACTTTAGAAATGCTAATTTGAGAAAGTAAATTCAACAAGCGTCATCTGACCTACTGCCTTTTTAAAACAACGAAATCAACAGTTATTAGTATAAAACACTCACAGATGATAATTTAATTTCAGCCTTTACCCTAACGAAGCCCGCATGACCTGAATAATATAACTGGTCTACTGAAAAGGACTACGGACATTATTACTGAAAGACGATGCTGTCGAAACTAAACTTGTACTTGAATAAACCTGAAAAATTAAACATTCATTTGGAACCGTTAAGTGTAACGTCAGTTTGTTGAAACGGAACGGACTTTCTTGTGCAATATTGCTTAACATTACGAAATTCCCGGAATTCTCCATATCTTTAAATACTGCGACGGTGCTAGCGGCTTCTCAGTTAGCGTTTTTCCATTTTCAATGAAACATCATTTCTCAATACTCAGTGTATAAATAATCACACGTTAATTAATAATAATCGAACAAAACGTATGGTGTTGTAAATAACGAATATTTTAGAAACTGTGTTGGCACACAGTCTTGTTGTAGAATTCTATGCGTCGCAAATTCTGCGTTTATCTGAGATTCACCTAAATTATAAAACATGTGGCAGTTGTTTCATGTTAAATTGGTAACAAACGCTTTTGCCTTGTTCTCCTTGTCCCACCAAAAAGATTCTCCTTCGAAATATTTTACCCACATTTCTTGTTCATCTGATATGTGGCATAATAAAGAAAGAATGGCAGCGGTGGGATTCGAACCCACGCCCTTTCGGACTGGTGTGCTTTAAACCAGCGCCTTAGACCGCTCGGCCACACTATCTTGTATATATTTTTCTACACATTTGAAAAAGAGTTTTTTTACAAGTTGAAAACCTTTTATATGTATATATCTCAATATTCACTTAATTCCACATTCAACATACTGTATTCTGTTAAGAAACACACTTGTAATAAAGTATAAAAGAAACCACTGCCAAAGGTGAAAATTAGAAAGAATTATCACAGAGGAAGGTCAATATCATCCACACAACGCTGCATCATTTCAAACGATTGTGGTTCACATCCATCCACAAATTGTACTCCCACAATCAATTCAACCGTGTACGGTATGCCACTTTAGGTACTAACCCGCAATCAGTTCATTTACGAAATTTTACTCCTCAAACTGTTTAAAAAAATGTCAATTTAATGGTATGACAAAACATATGCCATCACAACGAGTTCAAACACAAGTGATTTTAGCAAAGCCACATCAGTCTTGCAACCTACAAGAAATGGCTTTGAAGAATCTATCCTAAATCCTTTCAGAAACCTAGCTTCAAAAATTGTATTCATGTGAGGAATCACGAGAAGCAGGCCACATTCTGTACACCACAAACTATGACTCTTGGCAGTTGATCCTGAGTTAGAAGTTCTAGAAAGTTAAGTGTTTAGCAGAATTACGCAGGAAAACCTCGTCTTATAATTCAAAACATTTTCTGGAGATAATAAAGAG
Source organism: Tachypleus tridentatus (assembly GCF_004210375.1). NCBI lineage: Eukaryota > Metazoa > Arthropoda > Merostomata > Xiphosura > Limulidae > Tachypleus > Tachypleus tridentatus. The sequence goes on along the minus strand of NC_134828.1, from coordinate 47,779,350 downwards.
CGTGGGAAGAATATTTACAATAACATTTAATCTACTTAACATTATGAGCTAACATATTTCTTTTTGGTTGACACGAAAGAAATATATCAGATTTTATCGTGAGTTGCGAAAGCAAAATATACACGTCTTCAATACATTTCAGCGAGAAATATTAAACTTAACACATTCTAGAAAAGAACAATACGTTAACACTTCATCTTGACAAAAGAAATCTAAAAGTCAATACGTGCAGTGAAAGTTGAAGTGTCTCTGGAGAAGATAAATGCTTGCATCTTATTTAATCTAAAAAAATACTCCAGTTCCATGATTGCAATTAAACATTTTATAAAATGCAAATGATGCATATACCGCAGATTTCCCCCAACTTCTGTTTGTATTTCAGATGAATATTAAACTAAGACATCAATTGAAAGGCGTACATTTGTTTTAATATTTCAATTCGCACCAAAACCTGAACGCCAATCTCGATATCCTCTATAAACAATTGTCTAAACATAAATGTCATAAATTGTTGAGACTTCCATAGCGCTCGAGATCAAACTGTCGCATATCTTAAACAAACAGGTAGTTGTAAATTTTTAACGATACACCGTTTTACATAGGAATTTTGCTATCGTAACCCATTTTAATAAACTGAGTTTCTCACGCTAATTTCACAAAACATTTTTGCTGTTCATTGTGAGGTTTTTCAAGATCAATGAGGTTAATGAATTTTATACGTCCCTAAAGAACAAATCTTTATGTGTTCATGAGATTGAATATTGATGCAACAGCAGGATATTCACGGACACCTCCCACCCCCTTCAGAAATTATGGCGAGGTTCATTTTTAGATTCACCTTTTCCATTTCGAAGAAAGAAGAGAATCCTGCAAATCGTCAAGAAACATTTATGATGATTTTAAAGAGTCGTAAATCCAAAGCTCCATTCAATTGATTCATATCTTTTTCAAGACATAAAAGGGTAATTGACAATTTACATCTGAAAGCTAACGTTTGAGATCGAATTTTCCGCTCTTTGAACGAATATGCTGTGTAAATAACGGATCACGCATTTAATGTTGCAAACCAAGAAAGTTTATTAGTCCCATACATTAACAGACGACTTTAATATCAGTCTAATGAAACCACATACTGGAATCCTCAACACCTGATTAATAAAGTGAAAAAGTAGGACATTCACAATAGGAACATTGTAACTAGGTTGAAGTTTAATAAAGCATGCTCAAATTCACGAAACCCAATTCATGTAAACGTTGGACATTCAGTTGCAAGTTAGCTGAAACAAACCTTATCAATACAGACGGTAATCATCAACAAACGTTTTCCATTTGAAACCAGAATTTGTTCGTGATAATAGTGAATGGCATCATGTAAATCAAACTAGTGAGGAACTAACAAATTATAAACACTGACAGTCATGTTAGAATTCTAACAACGCAAATCGCCTCGTGACATTCACCACAAAGTAAAATCCCTACAACCGCAATCCTGCATCGAAAAATTCGTCGCTCGTAAATATCGCGAAGAGCATATACAGATGATAACTGGAAAGACAAAGTCTCGAAAGTTAATTTTAAAGTCAGCACCCGAACCACCCCATCAGAATTAACAGAAGTAACATTATCCCAAAAAACCGCTGCAACAAGATGGCAACCCCTTTATGTCCAGTAGGAGAATTATTAACAAAAACAAGACCTTGCCAAAATATCAATACTACATCAATAAAATCGTTAGTAAAAACGTTTCCTGTAAACAAACAATATCAAAATGAGTAACAAAGTAATCCAGATAATAAGCTAGTTTGCCAACATTACGCAACCCATTACATTCAATACTCCCACCCTGAGTAAATGTACCATGCAAAATACGAAAAGAGGGACAAGAAGGCAAATAAACTGACTCAAACACAGGAGTGAAAATAACAAGTAAAGAATTAAGTAAATATGCACAAAGTACAATAAAAATGAAAGACCATACATACACTAAACTGAATCAACAAACTGGCACATAAAACTCATTTATGGCTGATCACCTCTTCGCTCTCGTTTCTCGAGATAACCGAAGTAACTGGCATGTCCGACACTCGTTTTCGTCCACTGTCTTCTTTTTGAGGAGTCTCCCCGTATCCAACGCCACACTGGCATACTTCCAACGACGATGAAGAGGTACCACCATCGCCGGCGGTAAACTCACCACTAACCATAAGCGGTGGAAGTGACCATCGAACTCCGTTCTCCAGCAGGGGATGACTACTAGCCCGTTCCCTGGCCCCACCAGAAACCGTCGGTCGCCGAGAAGAAACATCCCTCCACCAGTTACTCTTGAATAGCTGCAGCTTCCACTGAGTGGAGAACCTTCAAACGAACGCGGACGAACAGATAGTCTGTCAGCGTCATCTGGCACAGCACTAGAGTGAGCAGCCGTAACCTCTTCAGCGTCGTCACGAGAAGAAGGCCGAGGAACAAC